>NW_028247414.1:0-136000 GCF_964263255.1 Lissotriton vulgaris | reverse complement strand
GCAGGCAGGGGCGGGTATACGCCCGCCCTGAAGACGGATAAAAAGGGACGCAAGACCAGATGACATCCTCTTGTTCTTGTGCTCTGAAGCTGCACCTCCTCGCTGCACGTGAGCTCGGGACAGAACGAAGAGCCAATTTTGACCCACCCACCAGCCCCTGAAGACAGCCAGTTGTGTGTAATAAAGTTGATTAATTTTGTTTCGTTTTCGTTTTCAGGTTGTAGTGCCATGTTGTTTTTGAGTTAATAAAGAATGTTCGTTTTGAGTATGTTTGCCATTAAAGATATTCAGTTAGTGTCGAATTTTGATGTATGCTCTTTCGGTCATAGTGGCCAATGTATTTTTAGGTTAATTTGCACTGTCGTATTTATTTTGGTAGGCGGTAAGGTCATGATCGGTGAGCACTAATTAGTAGATCCCTATGAGTGGGCGTCACCCAACACGGATGGGAGCGCTCGGGAGAGGTGGCCATTGGCCCCTCAATGGGGAGGCGGTCCCTTCTAAGGATGGGTCGCCGGAAGTAAAGGAAAGGCGGTCAAGGCCCCTTCCTTTGTAGGAGGGGTTACAGCCCCCTCCTGGGGAATTTCCCGGGGCCAGTGACATCTGCGACGGCAGATGCGGTAAGTTGTGTGGGGTTGGGATAAGGGCCACGATACCTTATAGATACCTCACACGAGTATTCGAACGACCTTTAACTGGCGTCGAGTTTTAGGTGCCCCCGTCAAGTCAAGGGAAATTGGTAGTAGTTGCACTTGAGGTACGCCTCCGTGCTGTCGCCCATCCCAAGTGGGAGGGGTAAGTCCGGTTAGGGATCTTGACACCGGTTATGACCTTGCCGTTGGCCCTTAAACGTTAGGTTGTACAATTTCAATATGTCAAGAAATGTTTTGTAGGTTGCTAGTTCGGCTAGGAGAACCTCTGTATTAGAGAATCTGTTAAGGTTAGCCAAACATCGCAATATGGTAATGAAATTGTACATAACATGAAACGTTTAATGTTTTAATTTTGTTTTAATAAATACGGCCGGGATGGTCACTCCATCCCACTTCCAAAAACTTCAAGAACTGTTTCCGGTTTCACTCCTTTTGGGGATTGTGTTGAGAGGGGGTGGCGGGTATCTCGGCTATATGTGAACTGACGTTCAAAAATAAAACATTTGAAAACGGACCATTTTCCACATTTCTGAAGCATGACGTAATGGGGGGTGTTATCTCTTTTGTCGGAAATCAGCCGTTTTTGCTCGAACATTAAATGCCTCCAAATGGTATTTAATTAACTTCCCTGGGTGAAGAAACCCTTTTTGAGAACTCAGAGTGAGTAAATTGGCCATTTTCATGCACTTTTAACCATTCCATAAATCTTGTGTTTAGGGACCCTGGAAGCATGAAAATCACTTTAAACATGCTAATTTTAGCTCTAACACTGATGATCCACCTACAAATGTGAACTGACGTTCAAAAATAAAACATTTGAAAACGGACCATTTTCCACATTTCTGAAGCATGACGTAATGGGGGGGTGTTATCTCTTTTGTCAAAAATCAGCTGTTTTTGATTGAACATTAAATGCCTCCAAATAGTATTTAATTCACTTCCCGAGCCCCTGGAAGCATGAAAATCACTTTAAACATGCTAATTTTAGCTCTAACACTGATGATCCACCTACAAATGTGAACTGACGTTCAAAAATAAAACATTTGAAAACGGACCATTTTCCACATTTCTGAAGCATGACGTAATGGGGGGTGTTATCTCTTTTGTCGAAAATCAGCCGTTTTTGCTCGAACATTAAATGCCTCCAAATGGTATTTAATTAACTTCCCGGGGTGAAGAAACCCTTTTTGAGAACTCAGAGTGAGTAAATTGGCCATTTCCATGCACTTTTAACCATTCCATAAATCTTGTGTTTAGGGCCCCTGGAAGCATGAAAATCATTTTAAACATGCTAATTTTAGCTCTAACACTGATGATTCACCTACAAATGTGAACTGACGTTCAAAAATAAAACATTTGAAAACGGACCATTTTCCACATTTCTGAAGCATGACGTAATGGGGGGGTGTTATCTCTTTTGTCAAAAATCAGCTGTTTTTGATTGAACATTAAATGCCTCCAAATAGTATTTAATTCACTTCCCGAGCCCCTGGAAGCATGAAAATCACTTTAAACATGCTAATTTTAGCTCTAACACTGATTATCCACCTACAAATGTGAACTGACGTTCAAAAATAAAACATTTGAAAACGGACCATTTTCCACATTTCTGAAGCATGACGTAATGGGGGGGGTGTTATCTCTTTTGTTGTAAATCAGCCGTTTTTGCTCGAACATTAAATGCCTCCAAATGGTATTTAATTAACTTCCCGGGGTGAAGAAACCCTTTTTGAGATCTCAGAGTGAGTAAATTGGCCATTTTCATGCACTTTTAACCATTCCATAAATCTTGTGTTTAGGGCCCCTGGAAGCATGAAAATCACTTTAAACATGCTAATTTTAGCTCTAACACTGATGATCCACCTACAAATGTGAACTGACGTTCAAAAATAAAACATTTGAAAACGGACCATTTTCCACATTTCTGAAGCATGACGTAATGGGGGGGGTGTTATCTCTTTTGTCAAAAATCTGCTGTTTTTGCTTGAACATTAAATGCCTCCAAATAGTATTTAATTCCCTTCCCGAGCCCCTGGAAGCATGAAAATCACTTTAAACATGCTAATTTTAGCTCTAACACTGATGATCCACCTACAAATGTGAACTGACGTTCAAAAATAAAACATTTGAAAACGGACCATTTTCCACATTTCTGAAGCATGACGTAATGGGGGGGTGTTATCTCTTTTGTCGAAAATCAGCCATTTTTGCTCGAACATTAAATGCCTCCAAATGGTATTTAATTAACTTCCCGGGGTGAAGAAACCCTTTTTGAGAACTCAGAGTGAGTAAATTGGCCATTTTCATGCACTTTTATCCATTCCATAAATCTTGTGTTTAGGGCCCCTGGAAGCATGAAAATCACTTTAAACATGCTAATTTTAGCTCTAACACTGATGATCCACCTACAAATGTGAACTGACGTTCAAAAATAAAACATTTGAAAACGGACCATTTTCCACATTTCTGAAGCATGACGTAATGGGGGGGTGTTATCTCTTTTGTCAAAAATCAGCTGTTTTTGATTGAACATTAAATGCCTCCAAATAGTATTTAATTCACTTCCCGAGCCCCTGGAAGCATGAAAATCACTTTAAACATGCTAATTTTAGCTCTAACACTGATGATCCACCTACAAATGTGAACTGACGTTCAAAAATAAAACATTTGAAAACGGACCATTTTCCACATTTCTGAAGCATGACGTAATGGGGGGGTGTTATCTCTTTTGTCGAAAATCAGCCGTTTTTGCTCGAACATTAAATGCCTCCAAATGGTATTTAATTAACTTCCCGGGGTGAAGAAACCCTTTTTGAGAACTCAGAGTGAGTAAATTGGCCATTTTCATGCACTTTTAACCATTCCATAAATCTTGTGTTTAGGGCCCCTGGAAGCATGAAAATCACTTTAAACATGCTAATTTTAGCTCTAACACTGATGATCCACCTACAAATGTGAACTGACGTTCAAAAATAAAACATTTGAAAACGGACCATTTTCCACATTTCTGAAGCATGACATAATCGGGGGGGGGTGTTATCTCTTTTGTCAAAAATCTGCTGTTTTTGCTTGAACATTAAATGCCTCCAAATAGTATTTAATTCACTTCCCGAGCCCCTGGAAGCATGAAAATCACTTTAAACATGCTAATTTTAGCTCTAACACTGATGATCCACCTACAAATGTGAACTGACGTTCAAAAATAAAACATTTGAAAACGGACCATTTTCCACATTTCTGAAGCATGACGTAATGGGGGGGGGTGTTATCTCTTTTGTCGAAAATCAGCCGTTTTTGCTCGAACATTAAATGCCTCCAAATGGTATTTAATTAACTTCCCGGGGTGAAGAAACCCTTTTTGAGAACTCAGAGTGAGTAAATTGGCCATTTTCATGCACTTTTAACCATTCCATAAATCTTGTGTTTAGGGCCCCTGGAAGCATGAAAATCACTTTAAACATGCTAATTTTAGCTCTAACACTGATGATCCACCTACAAATGTGAACTGACGTTCAAAAATAAAACATTTGAAAACGGACCATTTTCCACATTTCTGAAGCATGACGTAATGGGGGGGGTGTTATCTCTTTTGTCAAAAATCTGCTGTTTTTGCTTGAACATTAAATGCCTCCAAATAGTATTTAATTCACTTCCCGAGCCCCTGGAAGCATGAAAATCACTTTAAACATGCTAATTTTAGCTCTAACACTGATGATCCACCTACAAATGTGAACTGACGTTCAAAAATAAAACATTTGAAAACGGACCATTTTCCACATTTCTGAAGCATGACGTAATGGGGGGGGTGTTATCTCTTTTGTCGAAAATCAGCCGTTTTTGCTCGAACATTAAATGCCTCCAAATGGTATTTAATTAACTTCCCGGGGTGAAGAAACCCTTTTTGAGAACTCAGAGTGAGTAAATTGGCCATTTTCATGCACTTTTAACCATTCCATAAATCTTGTGTTTAGGGCCCCTGGAAGCATGAAAATCACTTTAAACATGCTAATTTTAGCTCTAACACTGATGATCCACCTACAAATGTGAACTGACGTTCAAAAATAAAACATTTGAAAACGGACCATTTTCCTCAATTCTGAAGCATGACGTAATGGGGGGGTGTTATCTCTTTTGTCAAAAATCTGCTGTTTTTGATTGAACATTAAATGCCTCCAAATAGTATTTAATTCACTTCCCGAGCCCCTGGAAGCATGAAAATCACTTTAAACATGCTAATTTTAGCTCTAACACTGATGATCCACCTACAAATGTGAACTGACGTTCAAAAATAAAACATTTGAAAACGGACCATTTTCCACATTTCTGAAGCATGACGTAATGGGGGGGTGTTATCTCTTTTGTCGAAAATCAGCCGTTTTTGCTCGAACATTAAATGCCTCCAAATGGTATTTAATTAACTTCCCGGGGTGAAGAAACCCTTTTTGAGAACTCAGAGTGAGTAAATTGGCCATTTTCATGCACTTTTAACCATTCCATAAATCTTGTGTTTAGGGCCCCTGGAAGCATGAAAATCACTTTAAACATGCTAATTTTAGCTCTAACACTGATGATCCACCTACAAATGTGAACTGACGTTCAAAAATAAAACATTTGAAAACGGACCATTTTCCACATTTCTGAAGCATGACGTAATGGGGGGGGTGTCATCTCTTTTGTCAAAAATCTGCTGTTTTTGCTTGAACATTAAATGCCTCCAAATAGTATTTAATTCACTTCCCGAGCCCCTGGAAGCATGAAAATCACTTTAAACATGCTAATTTTAGCTCTAACACTGATGATCCGCCTACAAATGTGAACTGACGTTCAAAAATAAAACATTTGAAAACGGACCATTTTCCACATTTCTGAAGCATGACGTAATGGGGGGGTGTTATCTCTTTTGTCGAAAATCAGCCGTTTTTGCTCGAACATTAAATGCCTCCAAATGGTATTTAATTAACTTCCCGGGGTGAAGAAACCCTTTTTGAGAACTCAGAGTGAGTAAATTGGCCATTTTCATGCACTTTTATCCATTCCATAAATCTTGTGTTTAGGGCCCCTGGAAGCATGAAAATCACTTTAAACATGCTAATTTTAGCTCTAACACTGATGATCCACCTACAAATGTGAACTGACGTTCAAAAATAAAACATTTGAAAACGGACCATTTTCCACATTTCTGAAGCATGACGTAATGGGGGGGTGTTATCTCTTTTGTCAAAAATCAGCTGTTTTTGATTGAACATTAAATGCCTCCAAATAGTATTTAATTCACTTCCCGAGCCCCTGGAAGCATGAAAATCACTTTAAACATGCTAATTTTAGCTCTAACACTGATGATCCACCTACAAATGTGAACTGACGTTCAAAAATAAAACATTTGAAAATGGACCATTTTCCACATTTCTGAAGCATGACGTAATGGGGGGGTGTTATCTCTTTTGTTGAAAATCAGCCGTTTTTGCTCGAACATTAAATGCCTCCAAATGGTATTTAATTAACTTCCCGGGGTGAAGAAACCCTTTTTGAGAACTCAGAGTGAGTAAATTGGCCATTTTCATGCACTTTTAACCATTCCATAAATCTTGTGTTTAGGGCCCCTGGAAGCATGAAAATCACTTTAAACATGCTAATTTTAGCTCTAACACTGATGATCCACCTACAAATGTGAACTGATGTTCAAAAATAAAACATTTGAAAACGGACCATTTTCCACATTTCTGAAGCATGACGTAATGGGGGGGGGTGTTATCTCTTTTGTCAAAAATCTGCTGTTTTTGCTTGAACATTAAATGCCTCCAAATAGTATTTAATTCACTTCCCGAGCCCCTGGAAGCATGAAAATCACTTTAAACATGCTAATTTTAGCTCTAACACTGATGATCCACCTACAAATGTGAACTGACGTTCAAAAATAAAACATTTGAAAACGGACCATTTTCCACATTTCTGAAGCATGACGTAATGGGGGGGGTGTTATCTCTTTTGTCGAAAATCAGCCGTTTTTGCTCGAACATTAAATGCCTCCAAATGGTATTTAATTAACTTCCCGGGGTGAAGAAACCCTTTTTGAGAACTCAGAGTGAGTAAATTGGCCATTTTCATGCACTTTTAACCATTCCATAAATCTTGTGTTTAGGGCCCCTGGAAGCATGAAAATCACTTTAAACATGCTAATTTTAGCTCTAACACTGATGATCCACCTACAAATGTGAACTGACGTTCAAAAATAAAACATTTGAAAACGGACCATTTTCCTCAATTCTGAAGCATGACGTAATGGGGGGGTGTTATCTCTTTTGTCAAAAATCTGCTGTTTTTGATTGAACATTAAATGCCTCCAAATAGTATTTAATTCACTTCCCGAGCCCCTGGAAGCATGAAAATCACTTTAAACATGCTAATTTTAGCTCTAACACTGATGATCCACCTACAAATGTGAACTGACGTTCAAAAATAAAACATTTGAAAACGGACCATTTTCCACATTTCTGAAGCATGACATAATGGGGGGGTGTTATCTCTTTTGTCGAAAATCAGCCGTTTTTGCCCGAACATTAATTGCCTCCAAATGGTATTTAATTAACTTCCCGGGGTGAAGAAACCCTTTTTGAGAACTCAGAGTGAGTAAATTGGCCATTTTCATGCACTTTTAACCATTCCATAAATCTTGTGTTTAGGGCCCCTGGAAGCATGAAAATCACTTTAAACATGCTAATTTTAACTCTAACACTGATGATCCACCTACAAATGTGAACTGACGTTCAAAAATAAAACATTTGAAAACGGACCATTTTCCACATTTCTGAAGCATGACGTAATGGGGGGTGTTATCTCTTTTGTCGAAAATCAGCCGTTTTTGCTCGAACATTAAATGCCTCCAAATGGTATTTAATTAACTTCCCTGGGTGAAGAAACCCTTTTTGAGAACTCAGAGTGAGTAAATTGGCCATTTTCATGCACTTTTAACCATTCCATAAATCTTGTGTTTAGGGACCCTGGAAGCATGAAAATCACTTTAAACATGCTAATTTTAGCTCTAACACTGATGATCCACCTACAAATGTGAACTGATGTTCAAAAATAAAACATTTGAAAACGGACCATTTTCCACATTTCTGAAGCATGACGTAATGGGGGGGTGTTATCTCTTTTGTCAAAAATCAGCTGTTTTTGATTGAACATTAAATGCCTCCAAATAGTATTTAATTCACTTCCCGAGCCCCTGGAAGCATGAAAATCACTTTAAACATGCTAATTTTAGCTCTAACACTGATGATCCACCTACAAATGTGAACTGACGTTCAAAAATAAAACATTTGAAAACGGACCATTTTCCACATTTCTGAAGCATGACGTAATGGGGGGTGTTATCTCTTTTGTCGAAAATCAGCCGTTTTTGCTCGAACATTAAATGCCTCCAAATGGTATCTAATTAACTTCCCGGGGTGAAGAAACCCTTTTTGAGAACTCAGAGTGAGTAAATTGGCCATTTCCATGCACTTTTAACCATTCCATAAATCTTGTGTTTAGGGCCCCTGGAAGCATGAAAATCATTTTAAACATGCTAATTTTAGCTCTAACACTGATGATTCACCTACAAATGTGAACTGACGTTCAAAAATAAAACATTTGAAAACGGACCATTTTCCACATTTCTGAAGCATGACGTAATGGGGGGGTGTTATCTCTTTTGTCAAAAATCAGCTGTTTTTGATTGAACATTAAATGCCTCCAAATAGTATTTAATTCACTTCCCGAGCCCCTGGAAGCATGAAAATCACTTTAAACATGCTAATTTTAGCTCTAACACTGATTATCCACCTACAAATGTGAACTGACGTTCAAAAATAAAACATTTGAAAACGGACCATTTTCCACATTTCTGAAGCATGACGTAATGGGGGGGGTGTTATCTCTTTTGTTGTAAATCAGCCGTTTTTGCTCGAACATTAAATGCCTCCAAATGGTATTTAATTAACTTCCCGGGGTGAAGAAACCCTTTTTGAGAACTCAGAGTGAGTAAATTGGCCATTTTCATGCACTTTTAACCATTCCATAAATCTTGTGTTTAGGGCCCCTGGAAGCATGAAAATCACTTTAAACATGCTAATTTTAGCTCTAACACTGATGATCCACCTAAAAATGTGAACTGACGTTCAAAAATAAAACATTTGAAAACGGACCATTTTCCACATTTCTGAAGCATGACATAATGGGGGGGTGTTATCTCTTTTGTCAAAAATCTGCTGTTTTTGCTTGAACATTAAATGCCTCCAAATAGTATTTAATTCACTTCCCGAGCCCCTGGAAGCATGAAAATCACTTTAAACATGCTAATTTTAGCTCTAACACTGATGATCCACCTACAAATGTGAACTGACGTTCAAAAATAAAACATTTGAAAATGGACCATTTTCCACATTTCTGAAGCATGACATAATAGGGGGGTGTTATCTCTTTTGTCGAAAATCAGCCGTTTTTGCTCGAACATTAAATGCCTCCAAATGGTATTTAATTAACTTCCCGGGGTGAAGAAACCCTTTTTGAGAACTCAGAGTGAGTAAATTGGCCATTTTCATGCTCTTTTAACCATTCCATAAATCTTGTGTTTAGGGCCCCTGGAAGCATGAAAATCACTTTAAACATGCTAATTTTAGCTCTAACACTGATGATCCACCTACAAATGTGAACTGACGTTCAAAAATAAAACATTTGAAAACGGACCATTTTCCACATTTCTGAAGCATGACGTAATGGGGGGGGTGTTATCTCTTTTGTCAAAAATCTGCTGTTTTTGCTTGAACATTAAATGCCTCCAAATAGTATTTAATTCCCTTCCCGAGCCCCTGGAAGCATGAAAATCACTTTAAACATGCTAATTTTAGCTCTAACACTGATGATCCACCTACAAATGTGAACTGACGTTTAAAAATAAAACATTTGAAAACGGACCATTTTCCACATTTCTGAAGCATGACGTAATGGGGGGGGTGTTATCTCTTTTGTCGAAAATCAGCCGTTTTTGCTCGAACATTAAATGCCTCCAAATGGTATTTAATTAACTTCCCGGGGTGAAGAAACCCTTTTTGAGAACTCAGAGTGAGTAAATTGGCCATTTTCATGCACTTTTATCCATTCCATAAATCTTGTGTTTAGGGCCCCTGGAAGCATGAAAATCACTTTAAACATGCTAATTTTAGCTCTAACACTGATGATCCACCTACAAATATGAACGGACGTTCAAAAATAAAACATTTGAAAACGGACCATTTTCCACATTTCTGAAGCATGACGTAATGGGGGGGTGTTATCTCTTTTGTCAAAAATCAGCTGTTTTTGATTGAACATTAAATGCCTCCAAATAGTATTTAATTCACTTCCCGAGCCCCTGGAAGCATGAAAATCACTTTAAACATGCTAATTTTAGCTCTAACACTGATGATCCACCTACAAATGTGAACTGACATTCAAAAATAAAACATTTGAAAACGGACCATTTTCCACATTTCTGAAGCATGACGTAATGGGGGGGTGTTATCTCTTTTGTCGAAAATCAGCCGTTTTTGCTTGAACATTAAATGCCTCCAAATGGTATTTAATTAACTTCCCGGGGTGAAGAATCCCTTTTTGAGAACTCAGAGTGAGTAAATTGGCCATTTTCATGCACTTTTATCCATTCCATAAATCTTGTGTTTAGGGCCCCTGGAAGCATGAAAATCACTTTAAACATGCTAATTTTAGCTCTAACACTGATGATCCACCTACAAATGTGAACTGACGTTCAAAAATAAAACATTTGAAAACGGACCATTTTCCACATTTCTGAAGCATGACGTAATGGGGGGGTGTTATCTCTTTTGTCAAAAATCAGCTGTTTTTGATTGAACATTAAATGCCTCCAAATAGTATTTAATTCACTTCCCGAGCCCCTGGAAGCATGAAAATCACTTTAAACATGCTAATTTTAGCTCTAACACTGATGATCCACCTACAAATGTGAACTGACGTTCAAAAATAAAACATTTGAAAACGGACCATTTTCCACATTTCTGAAGCATGACGTAATGGGGGGGTGTTATCTCTTTTGTCGAAAATCAGCCGTTTTTGCTCGAACATTAAATGCCTCCAAATGGTATTTAATTAACTTCCCGGGGTGAAGAAACCCTTTTTGAGAACTCAGAGTGAGTAAATTGGCCATTTTCATGCACTTTTAATCATTCCATAAATCTTGTGTTTAGGGCCCCTGGAAGCATGAAAATCACTTTAAACATGCTAATTTTAGCTCTAACACTGATGATCCACCTACAAATGTGAACTGACGTTCAAAAATAAAACATTTGAAAACGGACCATTTTCCACATTTCTGAAGCATGACATAATCGGGGGGGGGTGTTATCTCTTTTGTCAAAAATCTGCTGTTTTTGCTTGAACATTAAATGCCTCCAAATAGTATTTAATTCACTTCCCGAGCCCCTGGAAGCATGAAAATCACTTTAAACATGCTAATTTTAGCTCTAACACTGATGATCCACCTACAAATGTGAACTGACGTTCAAAAATAAAACATTTGAAAACGGACCATTTTCCACATTTCTGAAGCATGATGTAATGGGGGGGGGGTGTTATCTCTTTTGTCGAAAATCAGCCGTTTTGGCTCGAACATTAAATGCCTCCAAATGGTATTTAATTAACTTCCCGGGGTGAAGAAACCCTTTTTGAGAACTCAGAGTGAGTAAATTGGCCATTTTCATGCACTTTTAACCATTCCATAAATCTTGTGTTTAGGGCCCCTGGAAGCATGAAAATCACTTTAAACATGCTAATTTTAGCTCTAACACTGATGATCCACCTACAAATGTGAACTGACGTTCAAAAATAAAACATTTGAAAACGGACCATTTTCCACATTTCTGAAGCATGACGTAATGGGGGGGGGTGTTATCTCTTTTGTCAAAAATCTGCTGTTTTTGCTTGAACATTAAATGCCTCCAAATAGTATTTAATTCACTTCCCGAGCCCCTGGAAGCATGAAAATCACTTTAAACATGCTAATTTTAGCTCTAACACTGATGATCCACCTACAAATGTGAACTGACGTTCAAAAATAAAACATTTGAAAACGGACCATTTTCCACATTTCTGAAGCATGACGTAATGGGGGGGTGTTATCTCTTTTGTCGAAAATCAGCCGTTTTTGCTCGAACATTAAATGCCTCCAAATGGTATTTAATTAACTTCCCGGGGTGAAGAAACCCTTTTTGAGAACTCAGAGTGAGTAAATTGGCCATTTTCATGCACTTTTAACCATTCCATAAATCTTGTGTTTAGGGCCCCTGGAAGCATGAAAATCACTTTAAACATGCTAATTTTAGCTCTAACACTGATGATCCACCTACAAATGTGAACTGACGTTCAAAAATAAAACATTTGAAAACGGACCATTTTCCTCAATTCTGAAGCATGACGTAATGGGGGGGTGTTATCTCTTTTGTCAAAAATCTGCTGTTTTTGATTGAACATTAAATGCCTCCAAATAGTATTTAATTCACTTCCCGAGCCCCTGGAAGCATGAAAATCACTTTATACATGCTAATTTTAGCTCTAACACTGATGATCCACCTACAAATGTGAACTGACGTTCAAAAATAAAACATTTGAAAACGGACCATTTTCCACATTTCTGAAGCATGACGTAATGGGGGGGTGTTATCTCTTTTGTCGAAAATCAGCCGTTTTTGCTCGAACATTAAATGCCTCCAAATGGTATTTAATTAACTTCCCGGGGTGAAGAAACCCTTTTTGAGAACTCAGAGTGAGTAAATTGGCCATTTTCATGCACTTTTAACCATTCCATAAATCTTGTGTTTAGGGCCCCTGGAAGCATGAAAATCACTTTAAACATGCTAATTTTAGCTCTAACACTGATGATCCACCTACAAATGTGAACTGACGTTCAAAAATAAAACATTTGAAAACGGACCATTTTCCACATTTCTGAAGCATGACGTAATGGGGGGGTGTTATCTCTTTTGTCGAAAATCAGCCGTTTTTGCTCGAACATTAAATGCCTCCAAATGGTATTTAATTAACTTCCCGGGGTGAAGAAACCCTTTTTGAGAACTCAGAGTGAGTAAATTGGCCATTTTCATGCACTTTTATCCATTCCATAAATCTTGTGTTTAGGGCCCCTGGAAGAATGAAAATCACTTTAAACATGCTAATTTTAGCTCTATCACTGATGATCCACCTACAAATGTGAACTGACGTTCAAAAATAAAACATTTGAAAACGGACCATTTTCCACATTTCTGAAGCATGACATAATAGGGGGGTGTTATCTCTTTTGTCGAAAATCAGCCGTTTTTGCTCGAACATTAAATGCCTCCAAATGGTATTTAATTAACTTCCCGGGGTGAAGAAACCCTTTTTGAGAACTCAGAGTGAGTAAATTGGCCATTTTCATGCTCTTTTAACCATTCCATAAATCTTGTGTTTAGGGCCCCTGGAAGCATGAAAATCACTTTAAACATGCTAATTTTAGCTCTAACACTGATGATCCACCTACAAATGTGAACTGACGTTCAAAAATAAAACATTTGAAAACGGACCATTTTCCACATTTCTGAAGCATGACGTAATGGGGGGGGTGTTATCTCTTTTGTCAAAAATCTGCTGTTTTTGCTTGAACATTAAATGCCTCCAAATAGTATTTAATTCCCTTCCCGAGCCCCTGGAAGCATGAAAATCACTTTAAACATGCTAATTTTAGCTCTAACACTGATGATCCACCTACAAATGTGAACTGACGTTCAAAAATAAAACATTTGAAAACGGACCATTTTCCACATTTCTGAAGCATGACGTAATGGGGGGGTGTTATCTCTTTTGTCGAAAATCAGCCGTTTTTGCTCGAACATTAAATGCCTCCAAATGGTATTTAATTAACTTCCCGGGGTGAAGAAACCCTTTTTGAGAACTCAGAGTGAGTAAATTGGCCATTTTCATGCACTTTTATCCATTCCATAAATCTTGTGTTTAGGGCCCCTGGAAGCATGAAAATCACTTTAAACATGCTAATTTTAGCTCTAACACTGATGATCCACCTACAAATGTGAACTGACGTTCAAAAATAAAACATTTGAAAACGGACCATTTTCCACATTTCTGAAGCATGACGTAATGGGGGGGTGTTATCTCTTTTGTCAAAAATCAGCTGTTTTTGATTGAACATTAAATGCCTCCAAATAGTATTTAATTCACTTCCCGAGCCCCTGGAAGCATGAAAATCACTTTAAACATGCTAATTTTAGCTCTAACACTGATGATCCACCTACAAATGTGAACTGACATTCAAAAATAAAACATTTGAAAACGGACCATTTTCCACATTTCTGAAGCATGACGTAATGGGGGGGTGTTATCTCTTTTGTCGAAAATCAGCCGTTTTTGCTTGAACATTAAATGCCTCCAAATGGTATTTAATTAACTTCCCGGGGTGAAGAAACCCTTTTTGAGAACTCAGAGTGAGTAAATTGGCCATTTTCATGCACTTTTATCCATTCCATAAATCTTGTGTTTAGGGCCCCTGGAAGCATGAAAATCACTTTAAACATGCTAATTTTAGCTCTAACACTGATGATCCACCTACAAATGTGAACTGACGTTCAAAAATAAAACATTTGAAAACGGACCATTTTCCACATTTCTGAAGCATGACGTAATGGGGGGGTGTTATCTCTTTTGTCAAAAATCAGCTGTTTTTGATTGAACATTAAATGCCTCCAAATAGTATTTAATTCACTTCCCGAGCCCCTGGAAGCATGAAAATCACTTTAAACATGCTAATTTTAGCTCTAACACTGATGATCCACCTACAAATGTGAACTGACGTTCAAAAATAAAACATTTGAAAACGGACCATTTTCCACATTTCTGAAGCATGACGTAATGGGGGGGTGTTATCTCTTTTGTCGAAAATCAGCCGTTTTTGCTCGAACATTAAATGCCTCCAAATGGTATTTAATTAACTTCCCGGGGTGAAGAAACCCTTTTTGAGAACTCAGAGTGAGTAAATTGGCCATTTTCATGCACTTTTAACCATTCCATAAATCTTCTGTTTAGGGCCCCTGGAAGCATGAAAATCACTTTAAACATGCTAATTTTAGCTCTAACACTGATGATCCACCTACAAATGTGAACTGACGTTCAAAAATAAAACATTTGAAAACGGACCATTTTCCACATTTCTGAAGCATGACATAATGGGGGGGGGTGTTATCTCTTTTGTCAAAAATCTGCTGTTTTTGCTTGAACATTAAATGCCTCCAAATAGTATTTAATTCACTTCCCGAGCCCCTGGAAGCATGAAAATCACTTTAAACATGCTAATTTTAGCTCTAACACTGATGATCCACCTACAAATGTGAACTGACGTTCAAAAATAAAACATTTGAAAACGGACCATTTTCCACATTTCTGAAGCATGACGTAATGGGGGGGGTGTTATCTCTTTTGTCAAAAATCTGCTGTTTTTGCTTGAACATTAAATGCCTCCAAATAGTATTTAATTCACTTCCCGAGCCCCTGGAAGCATGAAAATCACTTTAAACATGCTAATTTTAGCTCTAACACTGATGATCCACCTACAAATGTGAACTGACGTTCAAAAATAAAACATTTGAAAACGGACCATTTTCCACATTTCTGAAGCATGACGTAATGGGGGGGTGTTATCTCTTTTGTCGAAAATCAGCCGTTTTTGCTCGAACATTAAATGCCTCCAAATGGTATTTAATTAACTTCCCGGGGTGAAGAAACCCTTTTTGAGAACTCAGAGTGAGTAAATTGGCCATTTTCATGCACTTTTAACCATTCCATAAATCTTGTGTTTAGGGCCCCTGGAAGCATGAAAATCACTTTAAACATGCTAATTTTAGCTCTAACACTGATGATCCACCTACAAATGTGAACTGACGTTCAAAAATAAAACATTTGAAAACGGACCATTTTCCACATTTCTGAAGCATGACGTAATGGGGGGGGTGTTATCTCTTTTGTCGAAAATCAGCCGTTTTTGCTCGAACATTAAATGCCTCCAAATGGTATTTAATTAACTTCCCGGGGTGAAGAAACCCTTTTTGAGAACTCAGAGTGAGTAAATTGGCCATTTTCATGCACTTTTATCCATTCCATAAATCTTGTGTTTAGGGCCCCTGGAAGCATGAAAATCACTTTAAACATGCTAATTTTAGCTCTAACACTGATGATCCACCTACAAATGTGAACTGACGTTCAAAAATAAAACATTTGAAAACGGACCATTTTCCACATTTCTGAAGCATGACGTAATGGGGGGGTGTTATCTCTTTTGTCAAAAATCAGCTGTTTTTGATTGAACATTAAATGCCTCCAAATAGTATTTAATTCACTTCCCGAGCCCCTGGAAGCATGAAAATCACTTTAAACATGCTAATTTTAGCTCTAACACTGATGATCCACCTACAAATGTGAACTGACATTCAAAAATAAAACATTTGAAAACGGACCATTTTCCACATTTCTGAAGCATGACGTAATGGGGGGGTGTTATCTCTTTTGTCGAAAATCAGCCGTTTTTGCTTGAACATTAAATGCCTCCAAATGGTATTTAATTAACTTCCCGGGGTGAAGAAACCCTTTTTGAGAACTCAGAGTGAGTAAATTGGCCATTTTCATGCACTTTTATCCATTCCATAAATCTTGTGTTTAGGGCCCCTGGAAGCATGAAAATCACTTTAAACATGCTAATTTTAGCTCTAACACTGATGATCCACCTACAAATGTGAACTGACGTTCAAAAATAAAACATTTGAAAACGGACCATTTTCCACATTTCTGAAGCATGACGTAATGGGGGGGTGTTATCTCTTTTGTCAAAAATCAGCTGTTTTTGATTGAACATTAAATGCCTCCAAATAGTATTTAATTCACTTCCCGAGCCCCTGGAAGCATGAAAATCACTTTAAACATGCTAATTTTAGCTCTAACACTGATGATCCACCTACAAATGTGAACTGACGTTCAAAAATAAAACATTTGAAAACGGACCATTTTCCACATTTCTGAAGCATGACGTAATGGGGGGGTGTTATCTCTTTTGTCGAAAATCAGCCGTTTTTGCTCGAACATTAAATGCCTCCAAATGGTATTTAATTAACTTCCCGGGGTGAAGAAACCCTTTTTGAGAACTCAGAGTGAGTAAATTGGCCATTTTCATGCACTTTCAACCATTCCATAAATCTTGTGTTTAGGGCCCCTGGAAGCATGAAAATCACTTTAAACATGCTAATTTTAGCTCTAACACTGATGATCCACCTACAAATGTGAACTGACGTTCAAAAATAAAACATTTGAAAACGGACCATTTTCCACATTTCTGAAGCATGACGTAATGGGGGGGGGGTGTTATCTCTTTTGTCAAAAATCTGCTGTTTTTGCTTGAACATTAAATGCCTCCAAATAGTATTTAATTCACTTCCCGAGCCCCTGGAAGCATGAAAATCACTTTAAACATGCTAATTTTAGCTCTAACACTGATGATCCACCTACAAATGTGAACTGACGTTCAAAAATAAAACATTTGAAAACAGACCATTTTCCACATTTCTGAAGCATGACGTAATGGGGGGGGGTGTTATCTCTTTTGTCGAAAATCAGCCGTTTTTGCTCGAACATTAAATGCCTCCAAATGGGATTTAATTAACTTCCCGGTGTGAAGAAACCCTTTTTGAGAACTCAGAGTGAGTAAATTGGCCATTTTCATGCACTTTTAACCATTCCATAAATCTTGTGTTTAGGGCCCCTGGAAGCATGAAAATCACTTTAAACATGCTAATTTTAGCTCTAACACTGATGATCCACCTACAAATGTGAACTGACGTTCAAAAATAAAACATTTGAAAACGGACCATTTTCCACATTTCTGAAGCATGACGTAATGGGGGGGGGTGTTATCTCTTTTGTCAAAAATCTGCTGTTTTTGCTTGAACATTAAATGCCTCCAAATAGTATTTAATTCACTTCCCGAGCCCCTGGAAGCATGAAAATCACTTTAAACATGCTAATTTTAGCTCTAACACTGATGATCCACCTACAAATGTGAACTGACGTTCAAAAATAAAACATTTGAAAACGGACCATTTTCCACATTTCTGAAGCATGACGTAATGGGGGGGGTGTTATCTCTTTTGTCGAAAATCAGCCGTTTTTGCTCGAACATTAAATGCCTCCAAATGGTATTTAATTAACTTCCCGGGGTGAAGAAACCCTTTTTGAGAACTCAGAGTGAGTAAATTGGCCATTTTCATGCACTTTTAACCATTCCATAAATCTTGTGTTTAGGGCCCCTGGAAGCATGAAAATCACTTTAAACATGCTAATTTTAGCTCTAACACTGATGATCCACCTACAAATGTGAACTGACGTTCAAAAATAAAACATTTGAAAACGGACCATTTTCCTCAATTCTGAAGCATGACGTAATGGGGGGGTGTTATCTCTTTTGTCAAAAATCTGCTGTTTTTGCTTGAACATTAAATGCCTCCAAATAGTATTTAATTCACTTCCCGAGCCCCTGGAAGCATGAAAATCACTTTAAACATGCTAATTTTAGCTCTAACACTGATGATCCACCTACAAATGTGAACTGACGTTCAAAAATAAAACATTTGAAAACGGACCATTTTCCACATTTCTGAAGCATGACGTAATGGGGGGGGTGTTATCTCTTTTGTCGAAAATCAGCCGTTTTTGCTCGAACATTAAATGCCTCCAAATGGTATTTAATTAACTTCCCGGGGTGAAGAAACCCTTTTTGAGAACTCAGAGTGAGTAAATTGGCCATTTTCATGCACTTTTAACCATTCCATAAATCTTGTGTTTAGGGCCCCTGGAAGCATGAAAATCACTTTAAACATGCTAATTTTAGCTCTAACACTGATGATCCACCTACAAATGTGAACTGACGTTCAAAAATAAAACATTTGAAAACGGACCATTTTCCTCAATTCTGAAGCATGACGTAATGGGGGGGTGTTATCTCTTTTGTCAAAAATCTGCTGTTTTTGATTGAACATTAAATGCCTCCAAATAGTATTTAATTCACTTCCCGAGCCCCTGGAAGCATGAAAATCACTTTAAACATGCTAATTTTAGCTCTAACACTGATGATCCACCTACAAATGTGAACTGACGTTCAAAAAAAAAACATTTGAAAACGGACCATTTTCCACATTTCTGAAGCATGACGTAATGGGGGGTGTTATCTCTTTTGTCGAAAATCAGCCGTTTTTGCTCGAACATTAAATGCCTCCAAATGGTATTTAATTAACTTCCCGGGGTGAAGAAACCCTTTTTGAGAACTCAGAGTGAGTAAATTGGCCATTTTCATGCACTTTTAACCATTCCATAAATCTTGTGTTTAGGGACCCTGGAAGCATGAAAATCACTTTAAACATGCTAATTTTAGCTCTAACACTGATGATCCACCTACAAATGTGAACTGACGTTCAAAAATAAAACATTTGAAAACTGACCATTTTCCACATTTCTGAAGCATGACGTAATGGGGGGTGTTATCTCTTTTGTTGTAAATCAGCCGTTTTTGCTCGAACATTAAATGCCTCCAAATGGTATTTAATTAACTTCCCGGGGTGAAGAAACCCTTTTTGAGAACTCAGAGTGAGTAAATTGGCCATTTTCATGCACTTTTAACCATTCCATAAATCTTGTGTTTAGGGCCCCTGGAAGCATGAAAATCACTTTAAACATGCTAATTTTAGCTCTAACACTGATGATCCACCTACAAATGTGAACTGACATTCAAAAATAAAACATTTGAAAACGGACCATTTTCCACATTTCTGAAGCATGACATAATGGGGGGGTGTTATCTCTTTTGTCAAAAATCAGCTGTTTTTGCTTGAACATTAAATGCCTCCAAATAGTATTTAATTCACTTCCCGAGCCCCTGTAAGCATGAAAATCACTTTAAACATGCTAATTTTAGCTCTAACACTGATGATCCACCTACAAATGTGAACTGACGTTCAAAAATAAAACATTTGAAAACGGACCATTTTCCACATTTCTGAAGCATGACGTAATGGGGGGGGTGTTATCTCTTTTGTCAAAAATCTGCTGTTTTTGCTTGAACATTAAATGCCTCCAAATAGTATTTAATTCACTTCCCAAGCCCCTGGAAGCATGAAAATCACTTTAAACATGCTAATTTTAGCTCTAACACTGATGATCCACCTACAAATGTGAACTGACGTTCAAAAATAAAACATTTGAAAATGGACCATTTTCCACATTTCTGAAGCATGACGTAATGGGAGGGTGTTATCTCTTTTGTCGAAAATCAGCCGTTTTTGCTCGAACATTAAATGCCTCCAAATGGTATTTAATTAACTTCCCGGTGTGAAGAAACCCTTTTTGAGAACTCAGAGTGAGTAAATTGGCCATTTTCATGCACTTTTATCCATTCCATAAATCTTGTGTTTAGGGCCCCTGGAAGCATGAAAATCACTTTAAACATGCTAATTTTAGCTCTAACACTGATGATCCACCTACAAATGTGAACTGACGTTCAAAAATAAAACATTTGAAAACGGACCATTTTCCACATTTCTGAAGCATGACGTAATGGGGGGGTGTTATCTCTTTTGTCAAAAATCTGCTGTTTTTGCTTGAACATTAAATGCCTCCAAATAGTATTTAATTCACTTCCCGAGCCCCTGGAAGCATGAAAATCACTTTAAACATGCTAATTTTAGCTCTAACACTGATGATCCACCTACAAATGTGAACTGACGTTCAAAAATAAAACATTTGAAAACGGACCATTTTCCACATTTCTGAAGCATGACGTAATGGGGGGGGGGTGTTATCTCTTTTGTCGAAAATCAGCCGTTTTTGCTCGAACATTAAATGCCTCCAAATGGTATTTAATTAACTTCCCGGGGTGAAGAAACCCTTTTTGAGAACTCAGAGTGAGTAAATTGGCCATTTTCATGCACTTTTAACCATTCCATAAATCTTGTGTTTAGGGCCCCTGGAAGCATGAAAATCACTTTAAACATGCTAATTTTAGCTCTAACACTGATGATCCACCTACAAATGTGAACTGACGTTCAAAAATAAAACATTTGAAAACGGACCATTTTCCTCAATTCTGAAGCATGACGTAATGGGGGGGTGTTATCTCTTTTGTCAAAAATCTGCTGTTTTTGATTGAACATTAAATGCCTCCAAATAGTATTTAATTCACTTCCCGAGCCCCTGGAAGCATGAAAATCACTTTAAACATGCTAATTTTAGCTCTAACACTGATGATCCACCTACAAATGTGAACTGACGTTCAAAAATAAAACATTTGAAAACGGACCATTTTCCACATTTCTGAAGCATGACGTAATGGGGGGGTGTTATCTCTTTTGTCGAAAATCAGCCGTTTTTGCTCGAACATTAAATGCCTCCAAATGGTATTTAATTAACTTCCCGGGGTGAAGAAACCCTTTTTGAGAACTCAGAGTGAGTAAATTGGCCATTTTCATGCACTTTTAACCATTCCATAAATCTTGTGTTTAGGGCCCCTGGAAGCATGAAAATCACTTTAAACATGCTAATTTTAGCTCTAACACTGATGATCCACCTACAAATGTGAACTGACGTTCAAAAATAAAACATTTGAAAACGGACCATTTTCCACATTTCTAAAGCATGACATAATGGGGGGTGTTATCTCTTTTGTCGAAAATCAGCCGTTTTTGCTCGAACATTAAATGCCTCCAAATGGTATTTAATTAACTTCCCGGGGTGAAGAAACCCTTTTTGAGAACTCAGAGTGAGTAAATTGGCCATTTTCATGCACTTTTAACCATTCCATAAATCTTGTGTTTAGGGACCCTGGAAGCATGAAAATCACTTTAAACATGCTAATTTTAGCTCTAACACTGATGATCCACCTACAAATGTGAACTGACGTTCAAAAATAAAACATTTGAAAACGGACCATTTTCCACATTTCTGAAGCATGACGTAATGGGGGGGTGTTATCTCTTTTGTCAAAAATCAGCTGTTTTTGATTGAACATTAAATGCCTCCAAATAGTATTTAATTCACTGCCCGAGCCCCTGGAAGCATGAAAATCACTTTAAACATGCTAATTTTAGCTCTAACACTGATGATCCACCTACAAATGTGAACTGACGTTCAAAAATAAAACATTTGAAAACGGACCATTTTCCACATTTCTGAAGCATGACGTAATGGGGGGTGTTATCTCTTTTGTCGAAAATCAGCCGTTTTTGCTCGAACATTAAATGCCTCCAAATGGTATTTAATTAACTTCCCGGGGTAAAGAAACCCTTTTTGAGAACTCAGAGTGAGTAAATTGGCCATTTCCATGCACTTTTAACCATTCCATAAATCTTGTGTTTAGGGCCCCTGGAAGCATGAAAATCATTTTAAACATGCTAATTTTAGCTCTAACACTGATGATCCACCTACAAATGTGAACTGACGTTCAAAAATAAAACATTTGAAAACGGACCATTTTCCACATTTCTGAAGCATGACGTAATGGGGGGGTGTTATCTCTTTTGTCAAAAATCAGCTGTTTTTGATTGAACATTAAATGCCTCCAAATAGTATTTAATTCACTTCCCGAGCCCCTGGAAGCATGAAAATCACTTTAAACATGCTAATTTTAGCTCTAACACTGATGATCCACCTACAAATGTGAACTGACGTTCAAAAATAAAACATTTGAAAACGGACCATTTTCCACATTTCTGAAGCATGACGTAATAGGGGGGTGTTATCTCTTTTGTTGTAAATCAGCCGTTTTTGCTCGAACATTAAATGCCTCCAAATGGTATTTAATTAACTTCCCGGGGTGAAGAAACCCTTTTTGAGAACTCAGAGTGAGTAAATTGGCCATTTTCATGCACTTTTAACCATTCCATAAATCTTGTGTTTAGGGCCCCTGGAAGCATGAAAATCACTTTAAACATTTTAATTTTAGCTCTAACACTGATGATCCACCTACAAATGTGAACTGACGTTGAAAAATAAAACATTTGAAAACGGACCATTTTCCACATTTCTGAAGCATGACATAATGGGGGGTGTTATCTCTTTTGTCAAAAATCTGCTGTTTTTGCTTGAACATTAAATGCCTCCAAATAGTATTTAATTCACTTCCCGAGCCCCTGGAAGCATGAAAATCACTTTAAACATGCTAATTTTAGCTCTAACACTGATGATCCACCTACAAATGTGAACTGACGTTCAAAAATAAAACATTTGAAAACGGACCATTTTCCACATTTCTGAAGCATGACGTAATGGGGGGGTGTTATCTCTTTTGTCGAAAATCAGCCGTTTTTGCTCGAACATTAAATGCCTCCAAATGGTATTTAATTAACTTCCCGGGGTGAAGAAACCCTTTTTGAGAACTCAGAGTGAGTAAATTGGCCATTTTCATGCACTTTTATCCATTCCATAAATCTTGTGTTTAGGGCCCCTGGAAGCATGAAAATCACTTTAAACATGCTAATTTTAGCTCTAACACTGATGATCCACCTACAAATGTGAACTGACGTTCAAAAATAAAACATTTGAAAACGGACCATTTTCCACATTTCTGAAGCATGACGTAATGGGGGGTGTTATCTCTTTTGTCGAAAATCAGCCGTTTTTGCTCGAACATTAAATGCCTCCAAATGGTATTTAATTAACTTCCCGGGGTGAAGAAACCCTTTTTGAGAACTCAGAGTGAGTAAATTGGCCATTTTCATGCACTTTTAACCATTCCATAAATCTTGTGTTTAGGGACCCTGGAAGCATGAAAATCACTTTAAACATGCTAATTTTAGCTCTAACACTGATGATCCACCTACAAATGTGAACTGACGTTCAAAAATAAAACATTTGAAAACTGACCATTTTCCACATTTCTGAAGCATGACGTAATGGGGGGTGTTATCTCTTTTGTTGTAAATCAGCCGTTTTTGCTCGAACATTAAATGCCTCCAAATGGTATTTAATTAACTTCCCGGGGTGAAGAAACCCTTTTTGAGAACTCAGAGTGAGTAAATTGGCCATTTTCATGCACTTTTAACCATTCCATAAATCTTGTGTTTAGGGCCCCTGGAAGCATGAAAATCACTTTAAACATGCTAATTTTAGCTCTAACACTGATGATCCACCTACAAATGTGAACTGACGTTCAAAAATAAAACATTTGAAAACGGACCATTTTCCACATTTCTGAAGCATGACATAATGGGGGGGTGTTATCTCTTTTGTCAAAAATCAGCTGTTTTTACTTGAACATTAAATGCCTCCAAATAGTATTTAATTCACTTCCCGAGCCCCTGTAAGCATGAAAATCACTTTAAACATGCTAATTTTAGCTCTAACACTGATGATCCACCTACAAATGTGAACTGACGTTCAAAAATAAAACATTTGAAAACGGACCATTTTCCACATTTCTGAAGCATGACGTAATGGGGGGGTGTTATCTCTTTTGTCGAAAATCAGCCGTTTTTGCTCGAACATTAAATGCCTCCAAATGGTATTTAATTAACTTCCCGGGGTGAAGAAACCCTTTTTGAGAACTCAGAGTGAGTAAATTGGCCATTTTCATGCACTTTTAACCATTCCATAAATCTTGTGTTTAGGGCCCCTGGAAGCATGAAAATCACTTTAAACATGCTAATTTTAGCTCTAACACTGATGATCCACCTACAAATGTGAACTGACGTTCAAAAATAAAACATTTGAAAACGGACCATTTTCCACATTTCTGAAGCATGACGTAATGGGGGGGGTGTTATCTCTTTTGTCAAAAATCTGCTGTTTTTGCTTGAACATTAAATGCCTCCAAATAGTATTTAATTCACTTCCCGAGCCCCTGGAAGCATGAAAATCACTTTAAACATGCTAATTTTAGCTCTAACACTGATGATCCACCTACAAATGTGAACTGACGTTCAAAAATAAAACATTTGAAAACGGACCATTTTCCACATTTCTGAAGCATGACGTAATGGGGGGGGGTGTTATCTCTTTTGTCGAAAATCAGCCGTTTTTGCTCGAACATTAAATGCCTCCAAATGGTATTTAATTAACTTCCCGGGGTGAAGAAACCCTTTTTGAGAACTCAGAGTGAGTAAATTGGCCATTTTCATGCACTTTTAACCATTCCATAAATCTTGTGTTTAGGGCCCCTGGAAGCATGAAAATCACTTTAAACATGCTAATTTTAGCTCTAACACTGATGATCCACCTACAAATGTGAACTGACGTTCAAAAATAAAACATTTGAAAACGGACCATTTTCCTCAATTCTGAAGCATGACGTAATGGGGGGGTGTTATCTCTTTTGTCAAAAATCTGCTGTTTTTGATTGAACATTAAATGCCTCCAAATAGTATTTAATTCACTTCCCGAGCCCCTGGAAGCATGAAAATCACTTTAAACATGCTAATTTTAGCTCTAACACTGATGATCCACCTACAAATGTGAACTGACGTTCAAAAATAAAACATTTGAAAACGGACCATTTTCCACATTTCTGAAGCATGACGTAATGGGGGGGTGTTATCTCTTTTGTCGAAAATCAGCCGTTTTTGCTCGAACATTAAATGCCTCCAAATGGTATTTAATTAACTTCCCGGGGTGAAGAAACCCTTTTTGAGAACTCAGAGTGAGTAAATTGGCCATTTTCATGCACTTTTAACCATTCCATAAATCTTGTGTTTAGGGCCCCTGGAAG
The DNA here is from genome assembly GCF_964263255.1 of Lissotriton vulgaris. NCBI lineage: Eukaryota > Metazoa > Chordata > Amphibia > Caudata > Salamandridae > Lissotriton > Lissotriton vulgaris. The sequence continues at coordinate 110,518 of NW_028247414.1, read as the reverse complement.
CATGAAAATCACTTTAAACATGCTAATTTTAGCTCTAACACTGATGATCCACCTACAAATGTGAACTGACGTTCAAAAATAAAACATTTGAAAACGGACCATTTTCCACATTTCTAAAGCATGACATAATGGGGGGTGTTATCTCTTTTGTCGAAAATCAGCCGTTTTTGCTCGAACATTAAATGCCTCCAAATGGTATTTAATTAACTTCCCGGGGTGAAGAAACCCTTTTTGAGAACTCAGAGTGAGTAAATTGGCCATTTTCATGCACTTTTAACCATTCCATAAATCTTGTGTTTAGGGACCCTGGAAGCATGAAAATCACTTTAAACATGCTAATTTTAGCTCTAACACTGATGATCCACCTACAAATGTGAACTGACGTTCAAAAATAAAACATTTGAAAACGGACCATTTTCCACATTTCTGAAGCATGACGTAATGGGGGGGTGTTATCTCTTTTGTCAAAAATCAGCTGTTTTTGATTGAACATTAAATGCCTCCAAATAGTATTTAATTCACTTCCCGAGCCCCTGGAAGCATGAAAATCACTTTAAACATGCTAATTTTAGCTCTAACACTGATGATCCACCTACAAATGTGAACTGACGTTCAAAAATAAAACATTTGAAAACGGACCATTTTCCACATTTCTGAAGCATGACGTAATGGGGGGTGTTATCTCTTTTGTCGAAAATCAGCCGTTTTTGCTCGAACATTAAATGCCTCCAAATGGTATTTAATTAACTTCCCGGGGTAAAGAAACCCTTTTTGAGAACTCAGAGTGAGTAAATTGGCCATTTCCATGCACTTTTAACCATTCCATAAATCTTGTGTTTAGGGCCCCTGGAAGCATGAAAATCATTTTAAACATGCTAATTTTAGCTCTAACACTGATGATCCACCTACAAATGTGAACTGACGTTCAAAAATAAAACATTTGAAAACGGACCATTTTCCACATTTCTGAAGCATGACGTAATGGGGGGGTGTTATCTCTTTTGTCAAAAATCAGCTGTTTTTGATTGAACATTAAATGCCTCCAAATAGTATTTAATTCACTTCCCGAGCCCCTGGAAGCATGAAAATCACTTTAAACATGCTAATTTTAGCTCTAACACTGATTATCCACCTACAAATGTGAACTGACGTTCAAAAATAAAACATTTGAAAATGGACCATTTTCCACATTTCTGAAGCATGACGTAATAGGGGGGTGTTATCTCATTTGTTGTAAATCAGCCGTTTTTGCTCGAACATTAAATGCCTCCAAATGGTATTTAATTAACTTCCCGGGGTGAAGAAACCCTTTTTGAGAACTCAGAGTGAGTAAATTGGCCATTTTCATGCACTTTTAACCATTCCATAAATCTTGTGTTTAGGGCCCCTGGAAGCATGAAAATCACTTTAAACATTTTAATTTTAGCTCTAACACTGATGATCCACCTACAAATGTGAACTGACGTTCAAAAATAAAACATTTGAAAACGGACCATTTTCCACATTTCTGAAGCATGACATAATGGGGGGTGTTATCTCTTTTGTCAAAAATCTGCTGTTTTTGCTTGAACATTAAATGCCTCCAAATAGTATTTAATTCACTTCCCGAGCCCCTGGAAGCATGAAAATCACTTTAAACATGCTAATTTTAGCTCTAACACTGATGATCCACCTACAAATGTGAACTGACGTTCAAAAATAAAACATTTGAAAACGGACCATTTTCCACATTTCTGAAGCATGACGTAATGGGGGGGTGTTATCTCTTTTGTCGAAAATCAGCCGTTTTTGCTCGAACATTAAATGCCTCCAAATGGTATTTAATTAACTTCCCGGGGTGAAGAAACCCTTTTTGAGAACTCAGAGTGAGTAAATTGGCCATTTTCATGCACTTTTAACCATTCCATAAATCTTGTGTTTAGGGCCCCTGGAAGCATGAAAATCACTTTAAACATGCCAATTTTAGCTCTAACACTGATGATCCACCTACAAATGTGAACTGACGTTCAAAAATAAAACATTTGAAAACGGACCATTTTCCACATTTCTGAAGCATGACGTAATGGGGGGGGTGTTATCTCTTTTGTCAAAAATCTGCTGTTTTTGCTTGAACATTAAATGCCTCCAAATAGTATTTAATTCTCTTCCCGAGCCCCTGGAAGCATGAAAATCACTTCAAACATGCTAATTTTAGCTCTAACACTGATGATCCACCTACAAATGTGAACTGACGTTCAAAAATAAAACATTTGAAAACGGACCATTTTCCACATTTCTGAAGCATGACGTAATGGGGGGGTGTTATCTCTTTTGTCGAAAATCAGCCGTTTTTGCTCGAACATTAAATGCCTCCAAATGGTATTTAATTAACTTCCCGGGGTGAAGAAACCCTTTTTGAGAACTCAGAGTGAGTAAATTGGCCATTTTCATGCACTTTTATCCATTCCATAAATCTTGTGTTTAGGGCCCCTGGAAGCATGAAAATCACTTTAAACATGCTAATTTTAGCTCTAACACTGATGATCCACCTACAAATGTGAACTGACGTTCAAAAATAAAACATTTGAAAAAGGACCATTTTCCACATTTCTGAAGCATGACGTAATGGGGGGGTGTTATCTCTTTTGTCAAAAATCAGCTGTTTTTGATTGAACATTAAATGCCTCCAAATAGTATTTAATTCACTTCCCGAGCCCCTGGAAGCATGAAAATCACTTTAACATGCTAATTTTAGCTCTAACACTGATGATCCACCTACAAATGTGAACTGACATTCAAAAATAAAACATTTGAAAACGGACCATTTTCCACATTTCTGAAGCATGACGTAATGGGGGGGTGTTATCTCTTTTGTCGAAAATCAGCCGTTTTTGCTTGAACATTAAATGCCTCCAAATGGTATTTAATTAACTTCCCGGGGTGAAGAAACCCTTTTTGAGAACTCAGAGTGAGTAAATTGGCCATTTTCATGCACTTTTATCCATTCCATAAATCTTGTGTTTAGGGCACCTGGAAGCATGAAAATCACTTTAAACATGCTAATTTTAGCTCTAACACTGATGATCCACCTACAAATGTGAACTGACGTTCAAAAATAAAACATTTGAAAACGGACCATTTTCCACATTTCTGAAGCATGACGTAATGGGGGGGTGTTATCTCTTTTGTCAAAAATCAGCTGTTTTTGATTGAACATTAAATGCCTCCAAATAGTATTTAATTCACTTCCCGAGCCCCTGGAAGCATGAAAATCACTTTAAACATGCTAATTTTAGCTCTAACACTGATGATCCACCTACAACTGGAACTGACGTTCAAAAATAAAACATTTGAAAACGGACCATTTTCCACATTTCTGAAGCATGACGTAATGGGGGGGTGTTATCTCTTTTGTCGAAAATCAGCCATTTTTGCTCGAACATTAAATGCCTCCAAATGGTATTTAATTAACTTCCCGGGGTGAAGAAACCCTTTTTGAGAACTCAGAGTGAGTAAATTGGCCATTTTCATGCACTTTTAACCATTCCATTAATCTTGTGTTTAGGGCCCCTGGAAGCATGAAAATCACTTTAAACATACTAATTTTAGCTCTAACACTGATGATCCACCTACAAATGTGAACTGACGTTCAAAAATAAAACATTTGAAAACGGACCATTTTCCACATTTCTGAAGCATGACGTAATGGGGGGGGGGTGTTATCTCTTTTGTCAAAAATCTGCTTTTTTTGCTTGAACATTAAATGCCTCCAAATAGTATTTAATTCACCTCCCGAGCCCCTGGAAGCATGAAAATCACTTTAAACATGCTAATTTTAGCTCTAACACTGATGATCCACCTACAAATGTGAACTGACGTTCAAAAATAAAACATTTGAAAACGGACCATTTTCCACATTTCTGAAGCATGACGTAATGGGGGGGTGTTATCTCTTTTGTCGAAAATCAGCCGTTTTTGCTCGAACATTAAATGCCTCCAAATGGTATTTAATTAACTTCCCGGGGTGAAGAAACCCTTTTTGAGAACTCAGAGTGAGTAAATTGGCCATTTTCATGCACTTTTAACCATTCCATAAATCTTGTGTTTAGGGCCCCTGGAAGCATGAAAATCACTTTAAACATGCTAATTTTAGCTCTAACACTGATGATCCACCTACAAATGTGAACTGACGTTCAAAAATAAAACATTTGAAAACGGACCATTTTCCACATTTCTGAAGCATGACGTAATGGGGGGGTGTTATCTCTTTTGTCAAAAATCTGCTGTTTTTGCTTGAACATTAAATGCCTCCAAATAGTATTTAATTCACTTCCCGAGCCCCTGGAAGCATGAAAATCACTTTAAACATGCTAATTTTAGCTCTAACACTGATGATCCACCTACAAATGTGAACTGACGTTCAAAAATAAAACATTTGAAAACGGACCATTTTCCATATTTCTGAAGCATGACGTAATGGGGGGGGTGTTATCTCTTTTGTCGAAAATCAGCCGTTTTTGCTCGAACATTAAATGCCTCCAAATGGTATTTAATTAACTTCCCGGGGTGAAGAAACCCTTTTTGAGAACTCAGAGTGAGTAAATTGGCCATTTTCATGCACTTTTAACCATTCCATAAATCTTGTGTTTAGGGCCCCTGGAAGCATGAAAATCACTTTAAACATGCTAATTTTAGCTCTAACACTGATGATCCACCTACAAATGTGAACTGACGTTCAAAAATAAAACATTTGAAAACGGACCATTTTCCTCAATTCTGAAGCATGACGTAATGGGGGGGGTTATCTCTTTTGTCAAAAATCTGCTGTTTTTGATTGAACATTAAATGCCTCCAAATAGTATTTAATTCACTTCCCGAGCCCCTGGAAGCATGAAAATCACTTTAAACATGCTAATTTTAGCTCTAACACTGATGATCCACCTACAAATGTGAACTGACGTTCAAAAATAAAACATTTGAAAACGGACCATTTTCCACATTTCTGAAGCATGACGTAATAGGGGGGTGTTATCTCTTTTGTTGTAAATCAGCCGTTTTTGCTCGAACATTAAATGCCTCCAAATGGTATTTAATTAACTTCCCGGGGTGAAGAAACCCTTTTTGAGAACTCAGAGTGAGTAAATTGGCCATTTTCATGCACTTTTAACCATTCCATAAATCTTGTGTTTAGGGCCCCTGGAAGCATGAAAATCACTTTAAACATTTTAATTTTAGCTCTAACACTGATGATCCACCTACAAATGTGAACTGACGTTGAAAAATAAAACATTTGAAAACGGACCATTTTCCACATTTCTGAAGCATGACATAATGGGGGGTGTTATCTCTTTTGTCAAAAATCTGCTGTTTTTGCTTGAACATTAAATGCCTCCAAATAGTATTTAATTCACTTCCCGAGCCCCTGGAAGCATGAAAATCACTTTAAACATGCTAATTTTAGCTCTAACACTGATGATCCACCTACAAATGTGAACTGACGTTCAAAAATAAAACATTTGAAAACGGACCATTTTCCACATTTCTGAAGCATGACGTAATGGGGGGGTGTTATCTCTTTTGTCGAAAATCAGCCGTTTTTGCTCGAACATTAAATGCCTCCAAATGGTATTTAATTAACTTCCCGGGGTGAAGAAACCCTTTTTGAGAACTCAGAGTGAGTAAATTGGCCATTTTCATGCACTTTTAACCATTCCATAAATCTTGTGTTTAGGGCCCCTGGAAGCATGAAAATCACTTTAAACATGCCAATTTTAGCTCTAACACTGATGATCCACCTACAAATGTGAACTGACGTTCAAAAATAAAACATTTGAAAACGGACCATTTTCCACATTTCTGAAGCATGACGTAATGGGGGGGGTGTTATCTCTTTTGTCAAAAATCTGCTGTTTTTGCTTGAACATTAAATGCCTCCAAATAGTATTTAAATCACTTCCCGAGCCCCTGGAAGCATGAAAATCACTTTAAACATGCTAATTTTAGCTCTAACACTGATGATCCACCTACAAATGTGAACTGACGTTCAAAAATAAAACATTTGAAAACGGACCATTTTCCACATTTCTGAAGCATGACGTAATGGGGGGGTGTTATCTCTTTTGTCGAAAATCAGCCGTTTTTGCTCGAACATTAAATGCCTCCAAATGGTATTTAATTAACTTCCCGGGGTGAAGAAACCCTTTTTGAGAACTCAGAGTGAGTAAATTGGCCATTTTCATGCACTTTTATCCATTCCATAAATCTTGTGTTTAGGGCCCCTGGAAGCATGAAAATCACTTTAAACATGCTAATTTTAGCTCTAACACTGATGATCCACCTACAAATGTGAACTGACGTTCAAAAATAAAACATTTGAAAACGGACCATTTTCCACATTTCTGAAGCATGACGTAATGGGGGGTGTTATCTCTTTTGTCGAAAATCAGCCGTTTTTGCTCGAACATTAAATGCCTCCAAATGGTATTTAATTAACTTCCCGGGGTGAAGAAACCCTTTTTGAGAACTCAGAGTGAGTAAATTGGCCATTTTCATGCACTTTTAACCATTCCATAAATCTTGTGTTTAGGGACCCTGGAAGCATGAAAATCACTTTAAACATGCTAATTTTAGCTCTAACACTGATGATCCACCTACAAATGTGAACTGACGTTCAAAAATAAAACATTTGAAAACTGACCATTTTCCACATTTCTGAAGCATGACGTAATGGGGGGTGTTATCTCTTTTGTTGTAAATCAGCCGTTTTTGCTCGAACATTAAATGCCTCCAAATGGTATTTAATTAACTTCCCGGGGTGAAGAAACCCTTTTTGAGAACTCAGAGTGAGTAAATTGGCCATTTTCATGCACTTTTAACCATTCCATAAATCTTGTGTTTAGGGCCCCTGGAAGCATGAAAATCACTTTAAACATGCTAATTTTAGCTCTAACACTGATGATCCACCTACAAATGTGAACTGACGTTCAAAAATAAAACATTTGAAAACGGACCATTTTCCACATTTCTGAAGCATGACATAATGGGGGGGTGTTATCTCTTTTGTCAAAAATCAGCTGTTTTTGCTTGAACATTAAATGCCTCCAAATAGTATTTAATTCACTTCCCGAGCCCCTGTAAGCATGAAAATCACTTTAAACATGCTAATTTTAGCTCTAACACTGATGATCCACCTACAAATGTGAACTGACGTTCAAAAATAAAACATTTGAAAACGGACCATTTTCCACATTTCTGAAGCATGACGTAATGGGGGGGTGTTATCTCTTTTGTCGAAAATCAGCCGTTTTTGCTCGAACATTAAATGCCTCCAAATGGTATTTAATTAACTTCCCGGGGTGAAGAAACCCTTTTTGAGAACTCAGAGTGAGTAAATTGGCCATTTTCATGCACTTTTAACCATTCCATAAATCTTGTGTTTAGGGCCCCTGGAAGCATGAAAATCACTTTAAACATGCTAATTTTAGCTCTAACACTGATGATCCACCTACAAATGTGAACTGACGTTCAAAAATAAAACATTTGAAAACGGACCATTTTCCACATTTCTGAAGCATGACGTAATGGGGGGGGTGTTATCTCTTTTGTCAAAAATCTGCTGTTTTTGCTTGAACATTAAATGCCTCCAAATAGTATTTAATTCACTTCCCGAGCCCCTGGAAGCATGAAAATCACTTTAAACATGCTAATTTTAGCTCTAACACTGATGATCCACCTACAAATGTGAACTGACGTTCAAAAATAAAACATTTGAAAACGGACCATTTTCCACATTTCTGAAGCATGACGTAATGGGGGGGGTGTTATCTCTTTTGTCGAAAATCAGCCGTTTTTGCTCGAACATTAAATGCCTCCAAATGGTATTTAATTAACTTCCCGGGGTGAAGAAACCCTTTTTGAGAACTCAGAGTGAGTAAATTGGCCATTTTCATGCACTTTTAACCATTCCATAAATCTTGTGTTTAGGGCCCCTGGAAGCATGAAAATCACTTTAAACATGCTAATTTTAGCTCTAACACTGATGATCCACCTACAAATGTGAACTGACGTTCAAAAATAAAACATTTGAAAACGGACCATTTTCCTCAATTCTGAAGCATGACGTAATGGGGGGGTGTTATCTCTTTTGTCAAAAATCTGCTGTTTTTGATTGAACATTAAATGCCTCCAAATAGTATTTAATTCACTTCCCGAGCCCCTGGAAGCATGAAAATCACTTTAAACATGCTAATTTTAGCTCTAACACTGATGATCCACCTACAAATGTGAACTGACGTTCAAAAATAAAACATTTGAAAACGGACCATTTTCCACATTTCTGAAGCATGACGTAATGGGGGGGTGTTATCTCTTTTGTCGAAAATCAGCCGTTTTTGCTCGAACATTAAATGCCTCCAAATGGTATTTAATTAACTTCCCGGGGTGAAGAAACCCTTTTTGAGAACTCAGAGTGAGTAAATTGGCCATTTTCATGCACTTTTAACCATTCCATAAATCTTGTGTTTAGGGCCCCTGGAAGCATGAAAATCACTTTAAACATGCTAATTTTAGCTCTAACACTGATGATCCACCTACAAATGTGAACTGACGTTCAAAAATAAAACATTTGAAAACGGACCATTTTCCACATTTCTAAAGCATGACATAATGGGGGGTGTTATCTCTTTTGTCGAAAATCAGCCGTTTTTGCTCGAACATTAAATGCCTCCAAATGGTATTTAATTAACTTCCCGGGGTGAAGAAACCCTTTTTGAGAACTCAGAGTGAGTAAATTGGCCATTTTCATGCACTTTTAACCATTCCATAAATCTTGTGTTTAGGGACCCTGGAAGCATGAAAATCACTTTAAACATGCTAATTTTAGCTCTAACACTGATGATCCACCTACAAATGTGAACTGACGTTCAAAAATAAAACATTTGAAAACGGACCATTTTCCACATTTCTGAAGCATGACGTAATGGGGGGGTGTTATCTCTTTTGTCAAAAATCAGCTGTTTTTGATTGAACATTAAATGCCTCCAAATAGTATTTAATTCACTTCCCGAGCCCCTGGAAGCATGAAAATCACTTTAAACATGCTAATTTTAGCTCTAACACTGATGATCCACCTACAAATGTGAACTGACGTTCAAAAATAAAACATTTGAAAACGGACCATTTTCCACATTTCTGAAGCATGACGTAATGGGGGGTGTTATCTCTTTTGTCGAAAATCAGCCGTTTTTGCTCGAACATTAAATGCCTCCAAATGGTATTTAATTAACTTCCCGGGGTAAAGAAACCCTTTTTGAGAACTCAGAGTGAGTAAATTGGCCATTTCCATGCACTTTTAACCATTCCATAAATCTTGTGTTTAGGGCCCCTGGAAGCATGAAAATCATTTTAAACATGCTAATTTTAGCTCTAACACTGATGATCCACCTACAAATGTGAACTGACGTTCAAAAATAAAACATTTGAAAACGGACCATTTTCCACATTTCTGAAGCATGACGTAATGGGGGGGTGTTATCTCTTTTGTCAAAAATCAGCTGTTTTTGATTGAACATTAAATGCCTCCAAATAGTATTTAATTCACTTCCCGAGCCCCTGGAAGCATGAAAATCACTTTAAACATGCTAATTTTAGCTCTAACACTGATTATCCACCTACAAATGTGAACTGACGTTCAAAAATAAAACATTTGAAAATGGACCATTTTCCACATTTCTGAAGCATGACGTAATAGGGGGGTGTTATCTCATTTGTTGTAAATCAGCCGTTTTTGCTCGAACATTAAATGCCTCCAAATGGTATTTAATTAACTTCCCGGGGTGAAGAAACCCTTTTTGAGAACTCAGAGTGAGTAAATTGGCCATTTTCATGCACTTTTAACCATTCCATAAATCTTGTGTTTAGGGCCCCTGGAAGCATGAAAATCACTTTAAACATTTTAATTTTAGCTCTAACACTGATGATCCACCTACAAATGTGAACTGACGTTCAAAAATAAAACATTTGAAAACGGACCATTTTCCACATTTCTGAAGCATGACATAATGGGGGGTGTTATCTCTTTTGTCAAAAATCTGCTGTTTTTGCTTGAACATTAAATGCCTCCAAATAGTATTTAATTCACTTCCCGAGCCCCTGGAAGCATGAAAATCACTTTAAACATGCTAATTTTAGCTCTAACACTGATGATCCACCTACAAATGTGAACTGACGTTCAAAAATAAAACATTTGAAAACGGACCATTTTCCACATTTCTGAAGCATGACGTAATGGGGGGGTGTTATCTCTTTTGTCGAAAATCAGCCGTTTTTGCTCGAACATTAAATGCCTCCAAATGGTATTTAATTAACTTCCCGGGGTGAAGAAACCCTTTTTGAGAACTCAGAGTGAGTAAATTGGCCATTTTCATGCACTTTTAACCATTCCATAAATCTTGTGTTTAGGGCCCCTGGAAGCATGAAAATCACTTTAAACATGCCAATTTTAGCTCTAACACTGATGATCCACCTACAAATGTGAACTGACGTTCAAAAATAAAACATTTGAAAACGGACCATTTTCCACATTTCTGAAGCATGACGTAATGGGGGGGGTGTTATCTCTTTTGTCAAAAATCTGCTGTTTTTGCTTGAACATTAAATGCCTCCAAATAGTATTTAATTCTCTTCCCGAGCCCCTGGAAGCATGAAAATCACTTCAAACATGCTAATTTTAGCTCTAACACTGATGATCCACCTACAAATGTGAACTGACGTTCAAAAATAAAACATTTGAAAACGGACCATTTTCCACATTTCTGAAGCATGACGTAATGGGGGGGTGTTATCTCTTTTGTCGAAAATCAGCCGTTTTTGCTCGAACATTAAATGCCTCCAAATGGTATTTAATTAACTTCCCGGGGTGAAGAAACCCTTTTTGAGAACTCAGAGTGAGTAAATTGGCCATTTTCATGCACTTTTATCCATTCCATAAATCTTGTGTTTAGGGCCCCTGGAAGCATGAAAATCACTTTAAACATGCTAATTTTAGCTCTAACACTGATGATCCACCTACAAATGTGAACTGACGTTCAAAAATAAAACATTTGAAAAAGGACCATTTTCCACATTTCTGAAGCATGACGTAATGGGGGGGTGTTATCTCTTTTGTCAAAAATCAGCTGTTTTTGATTGAACATTAAATGCCTCCAAATAGTATTTAATTCACTTCCCGAGCCCCTGGAAGCATGAAAATCACTTTAACATGCTAATTTTAGCTCTAACACTGATGATCCACCTACAAATGTGAACTGACATTCAAAAATAAAACATTTGAAAACGGACCATTTTCCACATTTCTGAAGCATGACGTAATGGGGGGGTGTTATCTCTTTTGTCGAAAATCAGCCGTTTTTGCTTGAACATTAAATGCCTCCAAATGGTATTTAATTAACTTCCCGGGGTGAAGAAACCCTTTTTGAGAACTCAGAGTGAGTAAATTGGCCATTTTCATGCACTTTTATCCATTCCATAAATCTTGTGTTTAGGGCACCTGGAAGCATGAAAATCACTTTAAACATGCTAATTTTAGCTCTAACACTGATGATCCACCTACAAATGTGAACTGACGTTCAAAAATAAAACATTTGAAAACGGACCATTTTCCACATTTCTGAAGCATGACGTAATGGGGGGGTGTTATCTCTTTTGTCAAAAATCAGCTGTTTTTGATTGAACATTAAATGCCTCCAAATAGTATTTAATTCACTTCCCGAGCCCCTGGAAGCATGAAAATCACTTTAAACATGCTAATTTTAGCTCTAACACTGATGATCCACCTACAACTGGAACTGACGTTCAAAAATAAAACATTTGAAAACGGACCATTTTCCACATTTCTGAAGCATGACGTAATGGGGGGGTGTTATCTCTTTTGTCGAAAATCAGCCATTTTTGCTCGAACATTAAATGCCTCCAAATGGTATTTAATTAACTTCCCGGGGTGAAGAAACCCTTTTTGAGAACTCAGAGTGAGTAAATTGGCCATTTTCATGCACTTTTAACCATTCCATTAATCTTGTGTTTAGGGCCCCTGGAAGCATGAAAATCACTTTAAACATACTAATTTTAGCTCTAACACTGATGATCCACCTACAAATGTGAACTGACGTTCAAAAATAAAACATTTGAAAACGGACCATTTTCCACATTTCTGAAGCATGACGTAATGGGGGGGGGGTGTTATCTCTTTTGTCAAAAATCTGCTTTTTTTGCTTGAACATTAAATGCCTCCAAATAGTATTTAATTCACCTCCCGAGCCCCTGGAAGCATGAAAATCACTTTAAACATGCTAATTTTAGCTCTAACACTGATGATCCACCTACAAATGTGAACTGACGTTCAAAAATAAAACATTTGAAAACGGACCATTTTCCACATTTCTGAAGCATGACGTAATGGGGGGGTGTTATCTCTTTTGTCGAAAATCAGCCGTTTTTGCTCGAACATTAAATGCCTCCAAATGGTATTTAATTAACTTCCCGGGGTGAAGAAACCCTTTTTGAGAACTCAGAGTGAGTAAATTGGCCATTTTCATGCACTTTTAACCATTCCATAAATCTTGTGTTTAGGGCCCCTGGAAGCATGAAAATCACTTTAAACATGCTAATTTTAGCTCTAACACTGATGATCCACCTACAAATGTGAACTGACGTTCAAAAATAAAACATTTGAAAACGGACCATTTTCCACATTTCTGAAGCATGACGTAATGGGGGGGTGTTATCTCTTTTGTCAAAAATCTGCTGTTTTTGCTTGAACATTAAATGCCTCCAAATAGTATTTAATTCACTTCCCGAGCCCCTGGAAGCATGAAAATCACTTTAAACATGCTAATTTTAGCTCTAACACTGATGATCCACCTACAAATGTGAACTGACGTTCAAAAATAAAACATTTGAAAACGGACCATTTTCCATATTTCTGAAGCATGACGTAATGGGGGGGGTGTTATCTCTTTTGTCGAAAATCAGCCGTTTTTGCTCGAACATTAAATGCCTCCAAATGGTATTTAATTAACTTCCCGGGGTGAAGAAACCCTTTTTGAGAACTCAGAGTGAGTAAATTGGCCATTTTCATGCACTTTTAACCATTCCATAAATCTTGTGTTTAGGGCCCCTGGAAGCATGAAAATCACTTTAAACATGCTAATTTTAGCTCTAACACTGATGATCCACCTACAAATGTGAACTGACGTTCAAAAATAAAACATTTGAAAACGGACCATTTTCCTCAATTCTGAAGCATGACGTAATGGGGGGGGGTTATCTCTTTTGTCAAAAATCTGCTGTTTTTGATTGAACATTAAATGCCTCCAAATAGTATTTAATTCACTTCCCGAGCCCCTGGAAGCATGAAAATCACTTTAAACATGCTAATTTTAGCTCTAACACTGATGATCCACCTACAAATGTGAACTGACGTTCAAAAATAAAACATTTGAAAACGGACCATTTTCCACATTTCTGAAGCATGACGTAATGGGGGGGTGTTATCTCTTTTGTCGAAAATCAGCCGTTTTTGCTCGAACATTAAATGCCTCCAAATGGTATTTAATTAACTTCCCGGGGTGAAGAAACCCTTTTTGAGAACTCAGAATGAGTAAATTGGCCATTTTCATGCACTTTTAACCATTCCATAAATCTTGTGTTTAGGGCCCCTGGAAGCATGAAAATCACTTTAAACATGCTAATTTTAGCTCTAACACTGATGATCCACCTACAAATGTGAACTGACGTTCAAAAATAAAACATTTGAAAACGGACCATTTTCCACATTTCTGAAGCATGACGTAATGGGGGGTGTTATCTCTTTTGTCGAAAATCAGCCGTTTTTGCTCGAACATTAAATGCCTCCAAATGGTATTTAATTAACTTCCCGGGGTGAAGAAACCCTTTTTGAGAACTCAGAGTGAGTAAATTGGCCATTTTCATGCACTTTTAACCATTCCATAAATCTTGTGTTTAGGGACCCTGGAAGCATGAAAATCACTTTAAACATGCTAATTTTAGCTCTAACACTGATGATCCACCTACAAATGTGAACTGACGTTCAAAAATAAAACATTTGAAAACTGACCATTTTCCACATTTCTGAAGCATGACGTAATGGGGGGGTGTTATCTCTTTTGTTGTAAATCAGCCGTTTTTGCTCGAACATTAAATGCCTCCAAATGGTATTTAATTAACTTCCCGGGGTGAAGAAACCCTTTTTGAGAACTCAGAGTGAGTAAATTGGCCATTTTCATGCACTTTTAACCATTCCATAAATCTTGTGTTTAGGGCCCCTGGAAGCATGAAAATCACTTTAAACATGCTAATTTTAGCTCTAACACTGATGATCCACCTACAAATGTGAACTGACGTTCAAAAATAAAACATTTGAAAACGGACCATTTTCCACATTTCTGAAGCATGACATAATGGGGGGGTGTTATCTCTTTTGTCAAAAATCAGCTGTTTTTGCTTGAACATTAAATGCCTCCAAATAGTATTTAATTCACTTCCCGAGCCCCTGTAAGCATGAAAATCACTTTAAACATGCTAATTTTAGCTCTAACACTGATGATCCACCTACAAATGTGAACTGACGTTCAAAAATAAAACATTTGAAAACGGACCATTTTCCACATTTCTGAAGCATGACGTAATGGGGGGGTGTTATCTCTTTTGTCGAAAATCAGCCGTTTTTGCTCGAACATTAAATGCCTCCAAATGGTATTTAATTAACTTCCCGGGGTGAAGAAACCCTTTTTGAGAACTCAGAGTGAGTAAATTGGCCATTTTCATGCACTTTTAACCATTCCATAAATCTTGTGTTTAGGGCCCCTGGAAGCATGAAAATCACTTTAAACATGCTAATTTTAGCTCTAACACTGATGATCCACCTACAAATGTGAACTGACGTTCAAAAATAAAACATTTGAAAACGGACCATTTTCCACATTTCTGAAGCATGACGTAATGGGGGGGTGTTATCTCTTTTGTCAAAAATCTGCTGTTTTTGCTTGAACATTAAATGCCTCCAAATAGTATTTAATTCACTTCCCGAGCCGCTGGAAGCATGAAAATCACTTTAAACATGCTAATTTTAGCTCTAACACTGATGATCCACCTACAAATGTGAACTGACGTTCAAAAATAAAACATTTGAAAACGGACCATTTTCCACATTTCTGAAGCATGACGTAATGGGGGGGTGTTATCTCTTTTGTCGAAAATCAGCCGTTTTTGCTCGAACATTAAATGCCTCCAAATGGTATTTAATTAACTTCCCGGGGTGAAGAAACCCTTTTTGAGAACTCAGAGTGAGTAAATTGGCCATTTTCATGCACTTTTATCCATTCCATAAATCTTGTGTTTAGGGCCCCTGGAAGCATGATAATCACTTTAAACATGCTAATTTTAGCTCTAACACTGATGATCCACCTACAAATGTGAACTGACGTTCAAAAATAAAACATTTGAAAACGGACCATTTTCCACATTTCTGAAACATGACGTAATGGGGGGGGTGTTATCTCTTTTGTCAAAAATCTGCTGTTTTTGCTTGAACATTAAATGCCTCCAAATAGTATTTAATTCACTTCCCGAGCCCCTGGAAGCATGAAAATCACTTTAAACATGCTAATTTTAGCTCTAACACTGATGATCCACCTACAAATGTGAACTGACGTTCAAAAATACAACATTTAAAAACGGACCATTTTCCACATTTCTGAAGCATGACGTAATGGGGGGGGTGTTATCTCTTTTGTCGAAAATCAGCCGTTTTTGCTCGAACATTAAATGCCTCCAAATGGTATTTAATTAACTTCCCGGGGTGAAGAAACCCTTTTTGAGAACTCAGAGTGAGTAAATTGGCCATTTTCATGCACTTTTAACCATTCCATAAATCTTGTGTTTAGGGCCCCTGGAAGCATGAAAATCACTTTAAACATGCTAATTTTAGCTCTAACACTGATGATCCACCTACAAATGTGAACTGACGTTCAAAAATAAAACATTTGAAAACGGACCATTTTCCTCAATTCTGAAGCATGACGTAATGGGGGGGTGTTATCTCTTTTGTCAAAAATCTGCTGTTTTTGATTGAACATTAAATGCCTCCAAATAGTATTTAATTCACTTCCCGAGCCCCTGGAAGCATGAAAATCACTTTAAACATGCTAATTTTAGCTCTAACACTGATGATCCACCTACAAATGTGAACTGACGTTCAAAAATAAAACATTTGAAAACGGACCATTTTCCACATTTCTGAAGCATGACGTAATGGGGGGGGTGTTATCTCTTTTGTCGAAAATCAGCCGTTTTTGCTCGAACATTAAATGCCTCCAAATGGTATTTAATTAACTTCCCGGGGTGAAGAAACCCTTTTTGAGAACTCAGAGTGAGTAAATTGGCCATTTTCATGCACTTTTAACCATTCCATAAATCTTGTGTTTAGGGCCCCTGGAAGCATGAAAATCACTTTAAACATGCTAATTTTAGCTCTAACACTGATGATCCACCTACAAATGTGAACTGACGTTCAAAAATAAAACATTTGAAACCGTCCATTTTCCACATTTCTGAAGCATGACGTAATGGGGGGTGTTATCTCTTTTGTCGAAAATCAGCCGTTTTTGCTCGAACATTAAATGCCTCCAAATGGTATTTAATTAACTTCCCGGGGTGAAGAAACCCTTTTTGAGAACTCAGAGTGAGTAAATTGGCCATTTTCATGCACTTTTAACCATTCCATAAATCTTGTGTTTAGGGACCCTGGAAGCATGAAAATCACTTTAAACATGCTAATTTTAGCTCTAACACTGATGATCCACCTACAAATGTGAACTGACGTTCAAAAATAAAACATTTGAAAACGGACCATTTTCCACATTTCTGAAGCATGACGTAATGGGGGGGTGTTATCTCTTTTGTCAAAAATCAGCTGTTTTTGATTGAACATTAAATGCCTCCAAATAGTATTTAATTCACTTCCCGAGCCCCTGGAAGCATGAAAATCACTTTAAACATGCTAATTTTAGCTCTAACACTGATGATCCACCTACAAATGTGAACTGACGTTCGAAAATAAAACATTTGAAAACGGACCATTTTCCACATTTCTGAAGCATGACGTAATGGGGGGTGTTATCTCTTTTGTCGAAAATCAGCCGTTTTTGCTCGAACATTAAATGTCTCCAAATGGTATTTAATTAACTTCCCGGGGTGAAGAAACCCTTTTTGAGAACTCAGAGTGAGTAAATTGGCCATTTTCATGCACTTTTAACCATTCCATAAATCTTGTGTTTAGGGCCCCTGGAAGCATGAAAATCACTTTAAACATGCTAATTTTAGCTCTAACACTGATGATCCACATACAAATGTGAACTGACGTTCAAAAATAAAACATTTGAAAACGGACCATTTTCCTCAATTCTGAAGCATGACGTAATGGGGGGGTGTTATCTCTTTTGTCAAAAATCTGCTGTTTTTGATTGAACATTAAATGCCTCCAAATAGTATTTAATTCACTTCCCGAGCCCCTGGAAGCATGAAAATCACTTTAAACATGCTAATTTTAGCTCTAACACTGATGATCCACCTACAAATGTGAACTGACGTTCAAAAATAAAACATTTGAAAACGGACCATTTTCCACATTTCTGAAGCATGACGTATTCGGGGGGTGTTATCTCTTTTGTCGAAAATCAGCCGTTTTTGCTCGAACATTAAATGCCTCCAAATGGTATTTAATTAACTTCCCGGGGTGAAGAAACCCTTTTTGAGAACTCAGAGTGAGTAAATTGGCCATTTTCATGCACTTTTAACCATTCCATAAATCTTGTGTTTAGGGCCCCTGGAAGCATGAAAATCACTTTAAACATGCTAATTTTAGCTCTAACACTGATGATCCACCTACAAATGTGATCTGACGTTCAAAAATAAAACATTTGAAAACGGACCATTTTCCACATTTCTGAAGCATGACGTAATGGGGGGGTGTTATCTCTTTTGTCAAAAATCAGCTGTTTTTGATTGAACATTAAATGCCTCCAAATAGTATTTAATTCACTTCCCGAGCCCCTGGAAGCATGAAAATCACTTTAAACATGCTAATTTTAGCTCTAACACTGATGATCCACCTACAAATGTGAACTGACGTTCAAAAATAAAACATTTGAAAACGGGCCATTTTCCACATTTCTGAAGCATGACGTAATGGGGGGTGTTATCTCTTTTGTCGAAAATCAGCCGTTTTTGTTCGAACATTGAATGCCTCCAAATGGTATTTAATTAACTTCCCGGGGTGAAGAAACCCTTTTTGAGAACTCAGAGTGAGTAAATTGGCCATTTCCATGCACTTTTAACAATTCCATGAATCTTGTGTTTAGGGCCCCTGGAAGCATGAAAATCATTTTAAACATGCTAATTTTAGCTCTAACACTGATGATCCACCTACAAATGTGAACTGACGTTCAAAAATAAAACATTTGAAAACGGACCATTTTCCACATTTCTGAAGCATGACGTAATGGGGGGGTGTTATCTCTTTTGTCAAAAATCAGCTGTTTTTGATTGAACATTAAATGCCTCCAAATAGTATTTAATTCACTTCCCGAGCCCCTGGAAGCATGAAAATCACTTTAAACATGCTAATTTTAGCTCTAACACTGATTATCCACCTACAAATGTGAACTGACGTTCAAAAATAAAACATTTGAAAACGGACCATTTTCCACATTCATGAAGCATGACGTAATGGGGGGGTGTTATCTCTTTTGTTGTAAATCAGCCGTTTTTGCTCGAACATTAAATGCCTCCAAATGGTATTTAATTAACTTCCCGGGGTGAAGAAACCCTTTTTGAGAACTCAGAGTGAGTAAATTGGCCATTTTCATGCACTTTTAACCATTCCATAAATCTTGTGTTTAGGGCCCCTGGAAGCATGAAAATCACTTTAAACATGCTAATTTTAGCTCTAACACTGATGATCCACCTACAAATGTGAACTGACGTTCAAAAATAAAACATTTGAAAACGGACCATTTTCCACATTTCTGAAGCATGACATAATGGGGGGGTGTTATCTCTTTTGTCAAAAATCTGCTGTTTTTGCTTGAACATTAAATGCCTCCAAATAGTATTTAATTCACTTCCCGAGCCCCTGGAAGCATGAAAATCACTTTAAACATGCTAATTTTAGCTCTAACACTGATGATCCACCTACAAATGTGAACTGACGTTCAAAAATAAAACATTTGAAAACGGACCATTTTCCACATTTCTGAAGCATGACGTAATGGGGGGGTGTTATCTCTTTTGTCGAAAATCAGCCGTTTTTGCTCGAACATTAAATGCCTCCAAATGGTATTTAATTAACTTCCCGGGGTGAAGAAACCCTTTTTGAGAACTCAGAGTGAGTAAATTGGCCATTTCCATGCACTTTTAACCATTCCATAAATCTTGTGTTTAGGGCCCCTGGAAGCATGAAAATCATTTTAAACATGCTAATTTTAGCTCTAACACTGATGATCCACCTACAAATGTGAACTGACGTTCAAAAATAAAACATTTGAAAACGGACCATTTTCCACATTTCTGAAGCATGACGTAATGGGGGGGTGTTATCTCTTTTGTCAAAAATCAGCTGTTTTTGATTGAACATTAAATGCCTCCAAATAGTATTTAATTCACTTCCCGAGCCCCTGGAAGCATGAAAATCACTTTAAACATGCTAATTTTAGCTCTAACACTGATTATCCACCTACAAATGTGAACTGACGTTCAAAAATAAAACATTTGAAAACGGACCATTTTCCACATTTCTGAAGCATGACGTAATGGGGGGGTGTTATCTCTTTTGTTGTAAATCAGCCGTTTTTGCTCGAACATTAAATGCCTCCAAATGGTATTTAATTAACTTCCCGGGGTGAAGAAACCCTTTTTGAGAACTCAGAGTGAGTAAATTGGCCATTTTCATGCACTTTTAACCATTCCATAAATCTTGTGTTTAGGGCCCCTGGAAGCATGAAAATCACTTTAAACATGCTAATTTTAGCTCTAACACTGATGATCCACCTACAAATGTGAACTGACGTTCAAAAATAAAACATTTGAAAACGGACCATTTTCCACATTTCTGAAGCATGACATAATGGGGGGGTGTTATCTCTTTTGTCAAAAATCTGCTGTTTTTGCTTGAACATTAAATGCCTCCAAATAGTATTTAATTTACTTCCCGAGCCCCTGGAAGCATGAAAATCACTTTAAACATGCTAATTTTAGCTCTAACACTGATGATCCACCTACAAATGTGAACTGACGTTCAAAAATAAAACATTTGAAAACGGACCATTTTCCACATTTCTGAAGCATGACGTAATGGGGGGGTGTTATCTCTTTTGTCGAAAATCAGCCGTTTTTGCTCGAACATTAAATGCCTCCAAATGGTATTTAATTAACTTCCCGGGGTGAAGAAACCCTTTTTGAGAACTCAGAGTGAGTAAATTGGCCATTTTCATGCACTTTTAACCATTCCATAAATCTTGTGTTTAGGGCCCCTGGAAGCATGAAAATCACTTTAAACATGCTAATTTTAGCTCTAACACTGATGATCCACCTACAAATGTGAACTGACGTTCAAAAATAAAACATTTGAAAACGGACCATTTTCCACATTTCTGAAGCATGACGTAATGGGGGGGGTGTTATCTCTTTTGTCAAAAATCTGCTGTTTTTGCTTGAACATTAAATGCCTCCAAATAGTATTTAATTCACTTCCCGAGCCCCTGGAAGCATGAAAATCACTTTAAACATGCTAATTTTAGCTCTAACACTGATGATCCACCTACAAATGTGAACTGACGTTCAAAAATAAAACATTTGAAAACGGACCATTTTCCACATTTCTGAAGCATGACGTAATGGGGGGGTGTTATCTCTTTTGTCGAAAATCAGCCGTTTTTGCTCGAACATTAAATGCCTCCAAATGGTATTTAATTAACTTCCCGGGGTGAAGAAACCCTTTTTGAGAACTCAGAGTGAGTAAATTGGCCATTTTCATGCACTTTTATCCATTCCATAAATCTTGTGTTTAGGGCCCCTGGAAGCATGAAAATCACTTTAAACATGCTAATTTTAGCTCTAACACTGATGATCCACCTACAAATGTGAACTGATGTTCAAAAATAAAACATTTGAAAACGGACCATTTTCCACATTTCTGAAGCATGACGTAATGGGGGGGTGTTATCTCTTTTGTCGAAAATCAGCCGTTTTTGCTCGAACATTAAATGCCTCCAAATAGTATTTAATTCACTTCCCGAGCCCCTAGAAGCATGAAAATCACTTTAAACATGCTAATTTTAGCTCTAACACTGATGATCCACCTACAAATGTGAACTGACGTTCAAAAATAAAACATTTGAAAACGGACCATTTTCCACATTTCTGAAGCATGACGTAATGGGGGGGTGTTATCTCTTTTGTCGAAAATCAGCCGTTTTTGCTCGAACATTAAATGCCTCCAAATGGTATTTAATTAACTTCCCGGGGTGAAGAAACCCTTTTTGAGAACTCAGAGTGAGTAAATTGGCCATTTTCATGCACTTTTAACCATTCCATAAATCTTGTGTTTAGGGCCCCTGGAAGCATGAAAATCACTTTAAACATGCTAATTTTAGCTCTAACACTGATTATCCACCTACAAATGTGAACTGACGTTCAAAAATAAAACATTTGAAAACGGACCATTTTCCACATTTCTGAAGCATGACGTAATGGGGGGGGGGTGTTATCTCTTTTGTCAAAAATCTGCTGTTTTTGCTTGAACATTAAATGCCTCCAAATAGTATTTAATTCACTTCCCGAGCCCCTGGAAGCATGAAAATCACTTTAAACATGCTAATTTTAGCTCTAACACTGATGATCCACCTACAAATGTGAACTGACGTTCAAAAATAAAACATTTGAAAACGGACCATTTTCCACATTTCTGAAGCATGACGTAATGGGGGGGGTGTTATCTCTTTTGTCGAAAATCAGCCGTTTTTGCTCGAACATTAAATGCCTCCAAATGGTATTTAATTAACTTCCCGGGGTGAAGAAACCCTTTTT
This sequence comes from Lissotriton vulgaris, assembly GCF_964263255.1. Classification (NCBI taxonomy): domain Eukaryota; kingdom Metazoa; phylum Chordata; class Amphibia; order Caudata; family Salamandridae; genus Lissotriton; species Lissotriton vulgaris. The sequence continues at coordinate 88,381 of NW_028247414.1, read as the reverse complement.
GAGAACTCAGAGTGAGTAAATTGGCCATTTTCATGCACTTTTAACCATTCCATAAATCTTGTGTTTAGGGCCCCTGGAAGCATGAAAATCACTTTAAACATGCTAATTTTAGCTCTAACACTGATGATCCACCTACAAATGTGAACTGACGTTCAAAAATAAAACATTTGAAAACGGACCATTTTCCACATTTCTGAAGCATGACGTAATGGGGGGGGTGTTATCTCTTTTGTCAAAAATCTGCTGTTTTTGCTTGAACATTAAATGCCTCCAAATAGTATTTAATTCACTTCCCGAGCCCCTGGAAGCATGAAAATCACTTTAAACATGCTAATTTTAGCTCTAACACTGATGATCCACCTACAAATGTGAACTGACGTTCAAAAATAAAACATTTGAAAACGGACCATTTTCCACATTTCTGAAGCATGACGTAATGGGGGGGTGTTATCTCTTTTGTCGAAAATCAGCCGTTTTTGCTCGAACATTAAATGCCTCCAAATGGTATTTAATTAACTTCCCGGGGTGAAGAAACCCTTTTTGAGAACTCAGAGTGAGTAAATTGGCCATTTTCATGCACTTTTAACCATTCCATAAATCTTGTGTTTAGGGCCCCTGGAAGCATGAAAATCACTTTAAACATGCTAATTTTAGCTCTAACACTGATGATCCACCTACAAATGTGAACTGACGTTCAAAAATAAAACATTTGAAAACGGACCATTTTCCTCAATTCTGAAGCATGACGTAATGGGGGGGTGTTATCTCTTTTGTCAAAAATCTGCTGTTTTTGATTGAACATTAAATGCCTCCAAATAGTATTTAATTCACTTCCCGAGCCCCTGGAAGCATGAAAATCACTTTAAACATGCTAATTTTAGCTCTAACACTGATGATCCACCTACAAATGTGAACTGACGTTCAAAAATAAAACATTTGAAAACGGACCATTTTTCACATTTCTGAAGCATGACGTAATGGGGGGGGTGTTATCTCTTTTGTCAAAAATCTGCTGTTTTTGCTTGAACATTAAATGCCTCCAAATAGTATTTAATTCACTTCCCGAGCCCCTGGAAGCATGAAAATCACTTTAAACATGCTAATTTTAGCTCTAACACTGATGATCCACCTACAAATGTGAACTGACGTTCAAAAATAAAACATTTGAAAACGGACCATTTTCCACATTTCTGAAGCATGACGTAATGGGGGGGGTGTTATCTCTTTTGTCGAAAATCAGCCGTTTTTGCTCGAACATTAAATGCCTCCAAATGGTATTTAATTAACTTCCCGGGGTGAAGAAACCCTTTTTGAGAACTCAGAGTGAGTAAATTGGCCATTTTCATGCACTTTTAACCATTCCATAAATCTTGTGTTTAGGGCCCCTGGAAGCATGAAAATCACTTTAAACATGCTAATTTTAGCTCTAACACTGATGATCCACCTACAAATGTGAACTGACGTTCAAAAATAAAACATTTGAAAACGGACCATTTTCCACATTTCTGAAGCATGACGTAATGGGGGGTGTTATCTCTTTTGTCGAAAATCAGCCGTTTTTGCTCGAACATTAAATGCCTCCAAATGGTATTTAATTAACTTCCCGGGGTGAAGAAACCCTTTTTGAGAACTCAGAGTGAGTAAATTGGCCATTTTCATGCACTTTTAACCATTCCATAAATCTTGTGTTTAGGGCCCCTGGAAGCATGAAAATCACTTTAAACATGCTAATTTTAGCTCTAACACTGATGATCCACCTACAAATGTGAACTGACGTTCAAAAATAAAACATTTGAAAACGGACCATTTTCCACATTTCTGAAGCATGACATAATGGGGGGGTGTTATCTCTTTTGTCAAAAATCAGCTGTTTTTGCTTGAACATTAAATGCCTCCAAATAGTATTTAATTCACTTCCCGAGCCCCTGTAAGCATGAAAATCACTTTAAACATGCTAATTTTAGCTCTAACACTGATGATCCACCTACAAATGTGAACTGACGTTCAAAAATAAAACATTTGAAAACGGACCATTTTCCACATTTCTGAAGCATGACGTAATGGGGGGGTGTTATCTCTTTTGTTGTAAATCAGCCGTTTTTGCTCGAACATTAAATGCCTCCAAATGGTATTTAATTAACTTCCCGGGGTGAAGAAACCCTTTTTGAGAACTCAGAGTGAGTAAATTGGCCATTTTCATGCACTTTTAACCATTCCATAAATCTTGTGTTTAGGGCCCCTGGAAGCATGAAAATCACTTTAAACATGCTAATTTTAGCTCTAACACTGATGATCCACCTACAAATGTGAACTGACGTTCAAAAATAAAACATTTGAAAACGGACCATTTTCCACATTTCTGAAGCATGACATAATGGGGGGGTGTTATCTCTTTTGTCAAAAATCTGCTGTTTTTGCTTGAACATTAAATGCCTCCAAATAGTATTTAATTCACTTCCCGAGCCCCTGGAAGCATGAAAATCACTTTAAACATGCTAATTTTAGCTCTAACACTGATGATCCACCTACAAATGTGAACTGACGTTCAAAAATAAAACATTTGAAAACGGACCATTTTCCACATTTCTGAAGCATGACGTAATGGGGGGGTGTTATCTCTTTTGTCGAAAATCAGCCGTTTTTGCTCGAACATTAAATGCCTCCAAATGGTATTTAATTAACTTCCCGGGGTGAAGAAACCCTTTTTGAGAACTCAGAGTGAGTAAATTGGCCATTTTCATGCACTTTTAACCATTCCATAAATCTTGTGTTTAGGGCCCCTGGAAGCATGAAAATCACTTTAAACATGCTAATTTTAGCTCTAACACTGATGATCCACCTACAAATGTGAACTGACGTTCAAAAATAAAAATAAAACATTTGAAAACGGACCATTTTCCTCAATTCTGAAGCATGACGTAATGGGGGGGTGTTATCTCTTTTGTCAAAAATCTGCTGTTTTTGATTGAACATTAAATGCCTCCAAATAGTATTTAATTCACTTCCCGAGCCCCTGGAAGCATGAAAATCACTTTAAACATGCTAATTTTAGCTCTAACACTGATGATCCACCTACAAATGTGAACTGACGTTCAAAAATAAAACATTTGAAAACGGACCATTTTTCACATTTCTGAAGCATGACGTAATGGGGGGGGTGTTATCTCTTTTGTCAAAAATCTGCTGTTTTTGCTTGAACATTAAATGCCTCCAAATAGTATTTAATTCACTTCCCGAGCCCCTGGAAGCATGAAAATCACTTTAAACATGCTAATTTTAGCTCTAACACTGATGATCCACCTACAAATGTGAACTGACGTTCAAAAATAAAACATTTGAAAACGGACCATTTTCCACATTTCTGAAGCATGACGTAATGGGGGGGGTGTTATCTCTTTTGTCGAAAATCAGCCGTTTTTGCTCGAACATTAAATGCCTCCAAATGGTATTTAATTAACTTCCCGGGGTGAAGAAACCCTTTTTGAGAACTCAGAGTGAGTAAATTGGCCATTTTCATGCACTTTTAACCATTCCATAAATCTTGTGTTTAGGGCCCCTGGAAGCATGAAAATCACTTTAAACATGCTAATTTTAGCTCTAACACTGATGATCCACCTACAAATGTGAACTGACGTTCAAAAATAAAACATTTGAAAACGGACCATTTTCCACATTTCTGAAGCATGACGTAATGGGGGGTGTTATCTCTTTTGTCGAAAATCAGCCGTTTTTGCTCGAACATTAAATGCCTCCAAATGGTATTTAATTAACTTCCCGGGGTGAAGAAACCCTTTTTGAGAACTCAGAGTGAGTAAATTGGCCATTTTCATGCACTTTTAACCATTCCATAAATCTTGTGTTTAGGGCCCCTGGAAGCATGAAAATCACTTTAAACATGCTAATTTTAGCTCTAACACTGATGATCCACCTACAAATGTGAACTGACGTTCAAAAATAAAACATTTGAAAACGGACCATTTTCCACATTTCTGAAGCATGACATAATGGGGGGGTGTTATCTCTTTTGTCAAAAATCAGCTGTTTTTGCTTGAACATTAAATGCCTCCAAATAGTATTTAATTCACTTCCCGAGCCCCTGTAAGCATGAAAATCACTTTAAACATGCTAATTTTAGCTCTAACACTGATGATCCACCTACAAATGTGAACTGACGTTCAAAAATAAAACATTTGAAAACGGACCATTTTCCACATTTCTGAAGCATGACGTAATGGGGGGGTGTTATCTCTTTTGTTGTAAATCAGCCGTTTTTGCTCGAACATTAAATGCCTCCAAATGGTATTTAATTAACTTCCCGGGGTGAAGAAACCCTTTTTGAGAACTCAGAGTGAGTAAATTGGCCATTTTCATGCACTTTTAACCATTCCATAAATCTTGTGTTTAGGGCCCCTGGAAGCATGAAAATCACTTTAAACATGCTAATTTTAGCTCTAACACTGATGATCCACCTACAAATGTGAACTGACGTTCAAAAATAAAACATTTGAAAACGGACCATTTTCCACATTTCTGAAGCATGACATAATGGGGGGGTGTTATCTCTTTTGTCAAAAATCTGCTGTTTTTGCTTGAACATTAAATGCCTCCAAATAGTATTTAATTCACTTCCCGAGCCCCTGGAAGCATGAAAATCACTTTAAACATGCTAATTTTAGCTCTAACACTGATGATCCACCTACAAATGTGAACTGACGTTCAAAAATAAAACATTTGAAAACGGATCATTTTCCACATTTCTGAAGCATGACGTAATGGGGGGGTGTTATCTCTTTTGTCGAAAATCAGCCGTTTTTGCTCGAACATTAAATGCCTCCAAATGGTATTTAATTAACTTCCCGGGGTGAAGAAACCCTTTTTGAGAACTCAGAGTGAGTAAATTGGCCATTTTCATGCACTTTTAACCATTCCATAAATCTTGTGTTTAGGGCCCCTGGAAGCATGAAAATCACTTTAAACATGCTAATTTTAGCTCTAACACTGATGATCCACCTACAAATGTGAACTGACGTTCAAAAATAAAACATTTGAAAACGGACCATTTTCCACATTTCTGAAGCATGACGTAATGGGGGGGGTGTTATCTCTTTTGTCAAAAATCTGCTGTTTTTGCTTGAACATTAAATGCCTCCAAATAGTATTTAATTCACTTCCCGAGCCCCTGGAAGCATGAAAATCACTTTAAACATGCTAATTTTAGCTCTAACACTGATGATCCACCTACAAATGTGAACTGACGTTCAAAAATAAAACATTTGAAAACGGACCATTTTCCACATTTCTGAAGCATGACGTAATGGGGGGGTGTTATCTCTTTTGTCGAAAATCAGCCGTTTTTGCTCGAACATTAAATGCCTCCAAATGGTATTTAATTAACTTCCCGGGGTGAAGAAACCCTTTTTGAGAACTCAGAGTGAGTAAATTGGCCATTTTCATGCACTTTTATCCATTCCATAAATCTTGTGTTTAGGGCCCCTAGAAGCATGAAAATCACTTTAAACATGCTAATTTTAGCTCTAACACTGATGATCCACCTACAAATGTGAACTGACGTTCAAAAATAAAACATTTGAAAACGGACCATTTTCCACATTTCTGAAGCATGACGTAATGGGGGGGTGTTATCTCTTTTGTCAAAAATCAGCTGTTTTTGATTGAACATTAAATGCCTCCAAATAGTATTTAATTCACTTCCCGAGCCCCTGGAAGCATGAAAATCACTTTAAACATGCTAATTTTAGCTCTAACACTGATGATCCACCTACAAATGTGAACTGACGTTCAAAAATAAAACATTTGAAAACGGACCATTTTCCACATTTCTGAAGCATGACGTAATGGGGGGGTGTTATCTCTTTTGTCGAAAATCAGCCGTTTTTGCTCGAACATTAAATGCCTCCAAATGGTATTTAATTAACTTCCCGGGGTGAAGAAACCCTTTTTGAGAACTCAGAGTGAGTAAATTGGCCATTTTCATGCACTTTTATCCATTCCATAAATCTTGTGTTTAGGGCCCCTGGAAGCATGAAAATCACTTTAAACATGCTAATTTTAGCTCTAACACTGATGATCCACCTACAAATGTGAACTGACGTTCAAAAATAAAACATTTGAAAACTGACCATTTTCCACATTTCTGAAGCATGACGTAATGGGGGGGTGTTATCTCTTTTGTCAAAAATCAGCTGTTTTTGATTGAACATTAAATGCCTCCAAATAGTATTTAATTCACTTCCCGAGCCCCTGGAAGCATGAAAATCACTTTAAACATGCTAATTTTAGCTCTAACACTGATGATCCACCTACAAATTTGAACTGACGTTCAAAAATAAAACATTTGAAAACGGACCATTTTCCACATTTCTGAAGCATGACGTAGTGGGGGGGGTGTTATCTCTTTTGTCGAAAATCAGCCGTTTTTGCTCGAACATTAAATGCCTCCAAATGGTATTTAATTAACTTCCCGGGGTGAAGAAACCCTTTTTGAGAACTCAGAGTGAGTAAATTGGCCATTTTCATGCACTTTTAACCATTCCATAAATCTTGTGTTTAGGGCCCCTGGAAGCATGAAAATCACTTTAAACATGCTAATTTTAGCTCTAACACTGATGATCCACCTACAAATGTGAACTGACGTTCAAAAATAAAACATTTGAAAACGGACCATTTTCCACATTTCTGAAGCATGACGTAATGGGGGGGTGTTATCTCTTTTGTCAAAAATCTGCTGTTTTTGCTTGAACATTAAATGCCTCCAAATAGTATTTAATTCACTTCCCGAGCCCCTGGAAGCATGAAAATCACTTTAAACATGCTAATTTTAGCTCTAACACTGATGATCCACCTACAAATGTGAACTGACGTTCAAAAATAAAACATTTGAAAACGGACCATTTTCCACATTTCTGAAGCATGACGTAATGGGGGGGTGTTATCTCTTTTGTCGAAAATCAGCCGTTTTTGCTCGAACATTAAATGCCTCCAAATGGTATTTAATTAACTTCCCGGGGTGAAGAAACCCTTTTTGAGAACTCAGAGTGAGTAAATTGGCCATTTTCATGCACTTTTATCCATTCCATAAATCTTGTGTTTAGGGCCCCTGGAAGCATGAAAATCACTTTAAACATGCTAATTTTAGCTCTAACACTGATGATCCACCTACAAATGTGAACTGACGTTCAAAAATAAAACATTTGAAAACGGACCATTTTCCACATTTCTGAAGCATGACGTAATGGGGGGGTGTTATCTCTTTTGTCAAAAATCAGCTGTTTTTGATTGAACATTAAATGCCTCCAAATAGTATTTAATTCACTTCCCGAGCCCCTGGAAGCATGAAAATCCCTTTAAACATGCTAATTTTAGCTCTAACACTGATGATCCACCTACAAATGTGAACTGACGTTCAAAAATAAAACATTTGAAAACGGACCATTTTCCACATTTCTGAAGCATGACGTAATGGGGGGGTGTTATCTCTTTTGTCGAAAATCAGCCGTTTTTGCTCGAACATTAAATGCCTCCAAATGGTATTTAATTAACTTCCCGGGGTGAAGAAACCCTTTTTGAGAACTCAGAGTGAGTAAATTGGCCATTTTCATGCACTTTTAACCATTCCATAAATCTTGTGTTTAGGGCCCCTGGAAGCATGAAAATCACTTTAAACATGCTAATTTTAGCTCTAACACTGATGATCCACCTACAAATGTGAACTGACATTCAAAAATAAAACATTTGAAAACGGACCATTTTCCTCAATTCTGAAGCATGACGTAATGGGGGGGTGTTATCTCTTTTGTCAAAAATCTGCTGTTTTTGATTGAACATTAAATGCCTCCAAATAGTATTTAATTCACTTCCCGAGCCCCTGGAAGCATGAAAATCACTTTAAACATGCTAATTTTAGCTCTAACACTGATGATCCACCTACAAATGTGAACTGACGTTCAAAAATAAAACATTTGAAAACGGACCATTTTTCACATTTCTGAAGCATGACGTAATGGGGGGGGGTGTTATCTCTTTTGTCAAAAATCTGCTGTTTTTGCTTGAACATTAAATGCCTCCAAATAGTATTTAATTCACTTCCCGAGCCCCTGGAAGCATGAAAATCACTTTAAACATGCTAATTTTAGCTCTAACACTGATGATCCACCTACAAATGTGAACTGACGTTCAAAAATAAAACATTTGAAAACGGACCATTTTCCACATTTCTGAAGCATGACGTAATGGGGGGGGTGTTATCTCTTTTGTCGAAAATCAGCCGTTTTTGCTCGAACATTAAATGCCTCCAAATGGTATTTAATTAACTTCCCGGGGTGAAGAAACCCTTTTTGAGAACTCAGAGTGAGTAAATTGGCCATTTTCATGCACTTTTAACCATTCCATAAATCTTGTGTTTAGGGCCCCTGGAAGCATGAAAATCACTTTAAACATGCTAATTTTAGCTCTAACACTGATGATCCACCTACAAATGTGAACTGACGTTCAAAAATAAAACATTTGAAAACGGACCATTTTCCACATTTCTGAAGCATGACGTAATGGGGGGGTGTTATCTCTTTTGTCAAAAATCAGCTGTTTTTGATTGAACATTAAATGCCTCCAAATAGTATTTAATTCACTTCCCGAGCCCCTGGAAGCATGAAAATCACTTTAAACATGCTAATTTTAGCTCTAACACTGATGATCCACCTACAAATGTGAACTGACGTTCAAAAATAAAACATTTGAAAACGGACCATTTTCCACATTTCTGAAGCATGACGTAATGGGGGGGTGTTATCTCTTTTGTCGAAAATCAGCCGTTTTTGCTCGAACATTAAATGCCTCCAAATGGTATTTAATTAACTTCCCGGGGTGAAGAAACCCTTTTTGAGAACTCAGAGTGAGTAAATTGGCCATTTTCATGCACTTTTAACCATTCCATAAATCTTGTGTTTAGGGCCCCTGGAAGCATGAAAATCACTTTAAACATGCTAATTTTAGCTCTAACACTGATGATCCACCTACAAATGTGAACTGACGTTCAAAAATAAAACATTTGAAAACGGACCATTTTCCACATTTCTGAAGCATGACGTAATGGGGGGGTGTTATCTCTTTTGTCAAAAATCAGCTGTTTTTGATTGAACATTAAATGCCTCCAAATAGTATTTAATTCACTTCCCGAGCCCCTGGAAGCATGAAAATCACTTTAAACATGCTAATTTTAGCTCTAACACTGATGATCCACCTACAAATGTGAACTGACGTTCAAAAATAAAACATTTGAAAACGGACCATTTTCCACATTTCTGAAGCATGACGTAATGGGGGGGTGTTATCTCTTTTGTCGAAAATCAGCCGTTTTTGCTCGAACATTAAATGCCTCCAAATGGTATTTAATTAACTTCCGGGGGTGAAGAAACCCTTTTTGAGAACTCAGAGTGAGTAAATTGGCCATTTTCATGCACTTTTATCCATTCCATAAATCTTGTGTTTAGGGCCCCTGGAAGCATGAAAATCACTTTAAACATGCTAATTTTAGCTCTAACACTGATGATCCACCTACAAATGTGAACTGACGTTCAAAAATAAAACATTTGAAAACGGACCATTTTCCACATTTCTGAAGCATGACGTAATGGGGGGGTGTTATCTCTTTTGTCAAAAATCAGCTGTTTTTGCTTGAACATTAAATGCCTCCAAATAGTATTTAATTCACTTCCCGAGCCCCTGGAAGCATGAAAATCACTTTAAACATGCTAATTTTAGCTCTAACACTGATGATCCACCTACAAATGTGAACTGACGTTCAAAAATAAAACATTTGAAAACGGACCATTTTCCACATTTCTGAAGCATGACGTAATGGGGGGGTGTTATCTCTTTTGTCGAAAATCAGCCGTTTTTGCTCGAACATTAAATGCCTCCAAATGGTATTTAATTAACTTCCCGGGGTGAAGAAACCCTTTTTGAGAACTCAGAGTGAGTAAATTGGCCATTTTCATGCACTTTTAACCATTCCATAAATCTTGTGTTTAGGGCCCCTGGAAGCATGAAAATCACTTTAAACATGCTAATTTTAGCTCTAACACTGATGATCCACCTACAAATGTGAACTGACGTTCAAAAATAAAACATTTGAAAACGGACCATTTTCCACATTTCTGAAGCATGACGTAATGGGGGGGTGTTATCTCTTTTGTCAAAAATCTGCTGTTTTTGCTTGAACATTAAATGCCTCCAAATAGTATTTAATTCACTTCCCGAGCCCCTGGAAGCATGAAAATCACTTTAAACATGCTAATTTTAGCTCTAACACTGATGATCCACCTACAAATGTGAACTGACGTTCAAAAATAAAACATTTGAAAACGGACCATTTTCCACATTTCTGAAGCATGACGTAATGGGGGGGGTGTTATCTCTTTTGTCGAAAATCAGCCGTTTTTGCTCGAACATTAAATGCCTCCAAATGGTATTTAATTAACTTCCCGGGGTGAAGAAACCCTTTTTGAGAACTCAGAGTGAGTAAATTGGCCATTTTCATGCACTTTTAACCATTCCATAAATCTTGTGTTTAGGGCCCCTGGAAGCATGAAAATCACTTTAAACATGCTAATTTTAGCTCTAACACTGATGATCCACCTACAAATGTGAACTGACATTCAAAAATAAAACATTTGAAAACGGACCATTTTCCTCAATTCTGAAGCATGACATAATGGGGGGGTGTTATCTCTTTTGTCAAAAATCTGCTGTTTTTGATTGAACATTAAATGCCTCCAAATAGTATTTAATTCACTTCCCGAGCCCCTGGAAGCATGAAAATCACTTTAAACATGCTAATTTTAGCTCTAACACTGATGATCCACCTACAAATGTGAACTGACGTTCAAAAATAAAACATTTGAAAACGGACCATTTTTCACATTTCTGAAGCATGACGTAATGGGGGGGGGTGTTATCTCTTTTGTCAAAAATCTGCTGTTTTTGCTTGAACATTAAATGCCTCCAAATAGTATTTAATTCACTTCCCGAGCCCCTGGAAGCATGAAAATCACTTTAAACATGCTAATTTTAGCTCTAACACTGATGATCCACCTACAAATGTGAACTGACGTTCAAAAATAAAACATTTGAAAACGGACCATTTTCCACATTTCTGAAGCATGACGTAATGGGGGGGGTGTTATCTCTTTTGTCGAAAATCAGCCGTTTTTGCTCGAACATTAAATGCCTCCAAATGGTATTTAATTAACTTCCCGGGGTGAAGAAACCCTTTTTGAGAACTCAGAGTGAGTAAATTGGCCATTTTCATGCACTTTTAACCATTCCATAAATCTTGTGTTTAGGGCCCCTGGAAGCATGAAAATCACTTTAAACATGCTAATTTTAGCTCTAACACTGATGATCCACCTACAAATGTGAACTGACGTTCAAAAATAAAACATTTGAAAACGGACCATTTTCCACATTTCTGAAGCATGACGTAATGGGGGGGTGTTATCTCTTTTGTCAAAAATCAGCTGTTTTTGATTGAACATTAAATGCCTCCAAATAGTATTTAATTCACTTCCCGAGCCCCTGGAAGCATGAAAATCACTTTAAACATGCTAATTTTAGCTCTAACACTGATGATCCACCTACAAATGTGAACTGACGTTCAAAAATAAAACATTTGAAAACGGACCATTTTCCACATTTCTGAAGCATGACGTAATGGGGGGGTGTTATCTCTTTTGTCGAAAATCAGCCGTTTTTGCTCGAACATTAAATGCCTCCAAATGGTATTTAATTAACTTCCCGGGGTGAAGAAACCCTTTTTGAGAACTCAGAGTGAGTAAATTGGCCATTTTCATGCACTTTTAACCATTCCATAAATCTTGTGTTTAGGGCCCCTGGAAGCATGAAAATCACTTTAAACATGCTAATTTTAGCTCTAACACTGATTATCCACCTACAAATGTGAACTGACGTTCAAAAATAAAACATTTGAAAACGGACCATTTTCCACATTTCTGAAGCATGACGTAATGGGGGGGGGTGTTATCTCTTTTGTCAAAAATCTGCTGTTTTTGCTTGAACATTAAATGCCTCCAAATAGTATTTAATTCACTTCCCGAGCCCCTGGAAGCATGAAAATCACTTTAAACATGCTAATTTTAGCTCTAACACTGATGATCCACCTACAAATGTGAACTGACGTTCAAAAATAAAACATTTGAAAACGGACCATTTTCCACATTTCTGAAGCATGACGTAATGGGAGGGGTGTTATCTCTTTTGTCAAAAATCTGCTGTTTTTGCTTGAACATTAAATGCCTCCAAATAGTATTTAATTCACTTCCCGAGCCCCTGGAAGCATGAAAATCACTTTAAACATGCTAATTTTAGCTCTAACACTGATGATCCACCTACAAATGTGAACTGACGTTCAAAAATAAAACATTTGAAAACGGACCATTTTCCACATTTCTGAAGCATGACGTAATGGGGGGGGTGTTATCTCTTTTGTCGAAAATCAGCCGTTTTTGCTCGAACATTAAATGCCTCCAAATGGTATTTAATTAACTTCCCGGGGTGAAGAAACCCTTTTTGAGAACTCAGAGTGAGTAAATTGGCCATTTTCATGCACTTTTAACCATTCCATAAATCTTGTGTTTAGGGCCCCTGGAAGCATGAAAATCACTTTAAACATGCTAATTTTAGCTCTAACACTGATGATCCACCTACAAATGTGAACTGACGTTCAAAAATAAAACATTTGAAAACGGACCATTTTCCTCAATTCTGAAGCATGACGTAATGGGGGGGTGTTATCTCTTTTGTCAAAAATCTGCTGTTTTTGATTGAACATTAAATGCCTCCAAATAGTATTTAATTCACTTCCCGAGCCCCTGGAAGCATGAAAATCACTTTAAACATGCTAATTTTAGCTCTAACACTGATGATCCACCTACAAATGTGAACTGACGTTCAAAAATAAAACATTTGAAAACGGACCATTTTTCACATTTCTGAAGCATGACGTAATGGGGGGGGTGTTATCTCTTTTGTCAAAAATCTGCTGTTTTTGCTTGAACATTAAATGCCTCCAAATAGTATTTAATTCACTTCCCGAGCCCCTGGAAGCATGAAAATCACTTTAAACATGCTAATTTTAGCTCTAACACTGATGATCCACCTACAAATGTGAACTGACGTTCAAAAATAAAACATTTGAAAACGGACCATTTTCCACATTTCTGAAGCATGACGTAATGGGGGGGGTGTTATCTCTTTTGTCGAAAATCAGCCGTTTTTGCTCGAACATTAAATGCCTCCAAATGGTATTGAATTAACTTCCCGGGGTGAAGAAACCCTTTTTGAGAACTCAGAGTGAGTAAATTGGCCATTTTCATGCACTTTTAACCATTCCATAAATCTTGTGTTTAGGGCCCCTGGAAGCATGAAAATCACTTTAAACATGCTAATTTTAGCTCTAACACTGATGATCCACCTACAAATGTGAACTGACGTTCAAAAATAAAACATTTGAAAACGGACCATTTTCCACATTTCTGAAGCATGACGTAATGGGGGGTGTTATCTCTTTTGTCGAAAATCAGCCGTTTTTGCTCGAACATTAAATGCCTCCAAATGGTATTTAATTAACTTCCCGGGGTGAAGAAACCCTTTTTGAGAACTCAGAGTGAGTAAATTGGCCATTTTCATGCACTTTTAACCATTCCATAAATCTTGTGTTTAGGGACCCTGGAAGCATGAAAATCACTTTAAACATGCTAATTTTAGCTCTAACACTGATGATCCACCTACAAATGTGAACTGACGTTCAAAAATAAAACATTTGAAAACTGACCATTTTCCACATTTCTGAAGCATGACGTAATGGGGGGGTGTTATCTCTTTTGTTGTAAATCAGCCGTTTTTGCTCGAACATTAAATGCCTCCAAATGGTATTTAATTAACTTCCCGGGGTGAAGAAACCCTTTTTGAGAACTCAGAGTGAGTAAATTGGCCATTTTCATGCACTTTTAACCATTCCATAAATCTTGTGTTTAGGGCCCCTGGAAGCATGAAAATCACTTTAAACATGCTAATTTTAGCTCTAACACTGATGATCCACCTACAAATGTGAACTGACGTTCAAAAATAAAACATTTGAAAACGGACCATTTTCCACATTTCTGAAGCATGACATAATGGGGGGGTGTTATCTCTTTTGTCAAAAATCAGCTGTTTTTGCTTGAACATTAAATGCCTCCAAATAGTATTTAATTCACTTCCCGAGCCCCTGTAAGCATGAAAATCACTTTAAACATGCTAATTTTAGCTCTAACACTGATGATCCACCTACAAATGTGAACTGACGTTCAAAAATAAAACATTTGAAAACGGACCATTTTCCACATTTCTGAAGCATGACGTAATGGGGGGGTGTTATCTCTTTTGTCGAAAATCAGCCGTTTTTGCTCGAACATTAAATGCCTCCAAATGGTATTTAATTAACTTCCCGGGGTGAAGAAACCCTTTTTGAGAACTCAGAGTGAGTAAATTGGCCATTTTCATGCACTTTTAACCATTCCATAAATCTTGTGTTTAGGGCCCCTGGAAGCATGAAAATCACTTTAAACATGCTAATTTTAGCTCTAACACTGATGATCCACCTACAAATGTGAACTGACGTTCAAAAATAAAACATTTGAAAACGGACCATTTTCCACATTTCTGAAGCATGACGTAATGGGGGGGGTGTTATCTCTTTTGTCAAAAATCTGCTGTTTTTGCTTGAACATTAAATGCCTCCAAATAGTATTTAATTCACTTCCCGAGCCCCTGGAAGCATGAAAATCACTTTAAACATGCTAATTTTAGCTCTAACACTGATGATCCACCTACAAATGTGAACTGACGTTCAAAAATAAAACATTTGAAAACGGACCATTTTCCACATTTCTGAAGCATGACGTAATGGGGGGGTGTTATCTATTTTTTTTTGAAAATGAGCCGTTTTTGCTCGAACATTAAATGCCTCCAAATGGTATTTAATTAACTTCCCGGGGTGAAGAAACCCTTTTTGAGAACTCAGAGTGAGTAAATTGGCCATTTTCATGCACTTTTATCCATTCCATAAATCTTGTGTTTAGGGCCCCTGGAAGCATGAAAATCACTTTAAACATGCTAATTTTAGCTCTAACACTGATGATCCACCTACAAATGTGAACTGACGTTCAAAAATAAAACATTTGAAAACGGACCATTTTCCACATTTCTGAAGCATGACGTAATGGGGGGGTGTTATCTCTTTTGTCAAAAATCAGCTGTTTTTGATTGAACATTAAATGCCGCCAAATAGTATTTAATTCACTTCCCGAGCCCCTGGAAGCATGAAAATCACTTTAAACATGCTAATTTTAGCTCTAACACTGATGATCCACCTACAAATGTGAACTGACGTTCAAAAATAAAACATTTGAAAACGGACCATTTTCCACATTTCTGAAGCATGACGTAATGGGGGGGTGTTATCTCTTTTGTCGAAAATCAGCCGTTTTTGCTCGAACATTAAATGCCTCCAAATGGTATTTAATTAACTTCCCGGGGTGAAGAAACCCTTTTTGAGAACTCAGAGTGAGTAAATTGGCCATTTTCATGCACTTTTATCCATTCCATAAATCTTGTGTTTAGGGCCCCTGGAAGCATGAAAATCACTTTAAACATGCTAATTTTAGCTCTAACACTGATGATCCACCTACAAATGTGAACTGACGTTCAAAAATAAAACATTTGAAAACGGACCATTTTCCACATTTCTGAAGCATGACGTAATGGGGGGTGTTATCTCTTTTGTCAAAAATCAGCTGTTTTTGATTGAACATTAAATGCCTCCAAATAGTATTTAATTCACTTCCCGAGCCCCTGGAAGCATGAAAATCACTTTAAACATGCTAATTTTAGCTCTAACACTGATGATCCACCTACAAATGTGAACTGACGTTCAAAAATAAAACATTTGAAAACGGACCATTTTCCACATTTCTGAAGCATGACGTAATGGGGGGGTGTTATCTCTTTTGTCGAAAATCAGCCGTTTTTGCTCGAACATTAAATGCCTCCAAATGGTATTTAATTAACTTCCCGGGGTGAAGAAACCCTTTTTGAGAACTCAGAGTGAGTAAATTGGCCATTTTCATGCACTTTTAACCATTCCATAAATCTTGTGTTTAGGGCCCCTGGAAGCATGAAAGTCACTTTAAACATGCTAATTTTAGCTCTAACACTGATGATCCACCTACAAATGTGAACTGACGTTCAAAAATAAAACATTTGAAAACGGACCATTTTCCACATTTCTGAAGCATGACGTAATGGGGGGGGGGTGTTATCTCTTTTGTCAAAAATCTGCTGTTTTTGCTTGAACATTAAATGCCTCCAAATAGTATTTAATTCACTTCCCGAGCCCCTGGAAGCATGAAAATCACTTTAAACATGCTAATTTTAGCTCTAACACTGATGATCCACCTACAAATGTGAACTGACGTTCAAAAATAAAACATTTGAAAACGGACCATTTTCCACATTTCTGAAGCATGACGTAATGGGGGGGGGTGTTATCTCTTTTGTCGAAAATCAGCCGTTTTTGCTCGAACATTAAATGCCTCCAAATGGTATTTAATTAACTTCCCGGGTGAAGAAACCCTTTTTGAGAACTCAGAGTGAGTAAATTGGCCATTTTCATGCACTTTTAACCATTCCATAAATCTTGTGTTTAGGGCCAATGGAAGCATGAAAATCACTTTAAACATGCTAATTTTAGCTCTAACACTGATGATCCACCTACAAATGTGAACTGACGTTCAAAAATAAAACATTTGAAAACGGACCATTTTCCACATTTCTGAAGCATGACGTAATGGGGGGGGTGTTATCTCTTTTGTCAAAAATCTGCTGTTTTTGCTTGAACATTAAATGCCTCCAAATATATTTAATTCACTTCCCGAGCCCCTGGAAGCATGAAAATCACTTTAAACATGCTAATTTTAGCTCTAACACTGATGATCCACCTACAAATGTGAACTGACGTTCAAAAATAAAACATTTGAAAACGGACCATTTTCCACATTTCTGAAGCATGACGTAATGGGGGGGTGTTATCTCTTTTGTCGAAAATCAGCCGTTTTTGCTCGAACATTAAATGCCTCCAAATGGTATTTAATTAACTTCCCGGGGTGAAGAAACCCTTTTTGAGAACTCAGAGTGAGTAAATTGGCCATTTTCATGCACTTTTAACCATTCCATAAATCTTGTGTTTAGGGCCCCTGGAAGCATGAAAATCACTTTAAACATGCTAATTTTAGCTCTAACACTGATTATCCACCTACAAATGTGAACTGACGTTCAAAAATAAAACATTTGAAAACGGACCATTTTCCACATTTCTGAAGCATGACGTAATGGGGGGGGGGTGTTATCTCTTTTGTCAAAAATCTGCTGTTTTTGCTTGAACATTAAATGCCTCCAAATAGTATTTAATTCACTTCCCGAGCCCCTGGAAGCATGAAAATCACTTTAAACATGCTAATTTTAGCTCTAACACTGATGATCCACCTACAAATGTGAACTGACGTTCAAAAATAAAACATTTGAAAACGGACCATTTTCCACATTTCTGAAGCATGACGTAATGGGAGGGGTGTTATCTCTTTTGTCAAAAATCTGCTGTTTTTGCTTGAACATTAAATGCCTCCAAATAGTATTTAATTCACTTCCCGAGCCCCTGGAAGCATGAAAATCACTTTAAACATGCTAATTTTAGCTCTAACACTGATGATCCACCTACAAATGTGAACTGACGTTCAAAAATAAAACATTTGAAAACGGACCATTTTCCACATTTCTGAAGCATGACGTAATGGGGGGGGTGTTATCTCTTTTGTCGAAAATCAGCTGTTTTTGCTCGAACATTAAATGCCTCCAAATGGTATTTAATTAACTTCCCGGGGTGAAGAAACCCTTTTTGAGAACTCAGAGTGAGTAAATTGGCCATTTTCATGCACTTTTAACCATTCCATAAATCTTGTGTTTAGGGCCCCTGGAAGCATGAAAATCACTTTAAACATACTAATTTTAGCTCTAACACTGATGATCCACCTACAAATGTGAACTGACGTTCAAAAATAAAACATTTGAAAACGGACCATTTTCCTCAATTCTGAAGCATGACGTAATGGGGGGGTGTTATCTCTTTTGTCAAAAATCTGCTGTTTTTGATTGAACATTAAATGCCTCCAAATAGTATTTAATTCACTTCCAGAGCCCCTGGAAGCATGAAAATCACTTTAAACATGCTAATTTTAGCTCTAACACTGATGATCCACCTACAAATGTGAACTGACGTTCAAAAATAAAACATTTGAAAACGGACCATTTTTCACATTTCTGAAGCATGACGTAATGGGGGGGGTGTTATCTCTTTTGTCAAAAATCTGCTGTTTTTGCTTGAACATTAAATGCCTCCAAATAGTATTTAATTCACTTCCCGAGCCCCTGGAAGCATGAAAATCACTTTAAACATGCTAATTTTAGCTCTAACACTGATGATCCACCTACAAATGTGAACTGACGTTCAAAAATAAAACATTTGAAAACGGACCATTTTCCACATTTCTGAAGCATGACGTAATGGGGGGGGTGTTATCTCTTTTGTCGAAAATCAGCCGTTTTTGCTCGAACATTAAATGCCTCCAAATGGTATTTAATTAACTTCCCGGGGTGAAGAAACCCTTTTTGAGAACTCAGAGTGAGTAAATTGGCCATTTTCATGCACTTTTAACCATTCCATAAATCTTGTGTTTAGGGCCCCTGGAAGCATGAAAATCACTTTAAACATGCTAATTTTAGCTCTAACACTGATGATCCACCTACAAATGTGAACTGACGTTCAAAAATAAAACATTTGAAAACGGACCATTTTCCACATTTCTGAAGCATGACGTAATGGGGGGTGTTATCTCTTTTGTCGAAAATCAGCCGTTTTTGCTCGAACATTAAATGCCTCCAAATGGTATTTAATTAACTTCCCGGGGTGAAGAAACCCTTTTTGAGAACTCAGAGTGAGTAAATTGGCCATTTTCATGCACTTTTAACCATTCCATAAATCTTGTGTTTAGGGACCCTGGAAGCATGAAAATCACTTTAAACATGCTAATTTTAGCTCTAACACTGATGATCCACCTACAAATGTGAACTGACGTTCAAAAATAAAACATTTGAAAACGGACCATTTTCCACATTTCTGAAGCATGACGTAATGGGGGGGTGTTATCTCTTTTGTTGTAAATCAGCCGTTTTTGCTCGAACATTAAATGCCTCCAAATGGTATTTAATTAACTTCCCGGGGTGAAGAAACCCTTTTTGAGAACTCAGAGTGAGTAAATTGGCCATTTTCATGCACTTTTAACCATTCCATAAATCTTGTGTTTAGGGCCCCTGGAAGCATGAAAATCACTTTAAACATGCTAATTTTAGCTCTAACACTGATGATCCACCTACAAATGTGAACTGACGTTCAAAAATAAAACATTTGAAAACGGACCATTTTCCACATTTCTGAAGCATGACATAATGGGGGGGTGTTATCTCTTTTGTCAAAAATCAGCTGTTTTTGCTTGAACATTAAATGCCTCCAAATAGTATTTAATTCACTTCCCGAGCCCCTGTAAGCATGAAAATCACTTTAAACATGCTAATTTTAGCTCTAACACTGATGATCCACCTACAAATGTGAACTGACGTTCAAAAATAAAACATTTGAAAACGGACCATTTTCCACATTTCTGAAGCATGACGTAATGGGGGGGTGTTATCTCTTTTGTCGAAAATCAGCCGTTTTTGCTCGAACATTAAATGCCTCCAAATGGTATTTAATTAACTTCCCGGGGTGAAGAAACCCTTTTTGAGAACTCAGAGTGAGTAAATTGGCCATTTTCATGCACTTTTAACCATTCCATAAATCTTGTGTTTAGGGCCCCTGGAAGCATGAAAATCACTTTAAACATGCTAATTTTAGCTCTAACACTGATGATCCACCTACAAATGTGAACTGACGTTCAAAAATAAAACATTTGAAAACGGACCATTTTCCACATTTCTGAAGCATGACGTAATGGGGGGGGTGTTATCTCTTTTGTCAAAAATCTGCTGTTTTTGCTTGAACATTAAATGCCTCCAAATAGTATTTAATTCACTTCCCGAGCCCCTGGAAGCATGAAAATCACTTTAAACATGCTAATTTTAGCTCTAAAACTGATGATCCACCTACAAATGTGAACTGACGTTCAAAAATAAAACATTTGAAAACGGACCATTTTCCACATTTCTGAAGCATGACGTAATGGGGGGGTGTTATCTTTTTTTTTTGAAAATGAGCCGTTTTTGCTCGAACATTAAATGCCTCCAAATGGTATTTAATTAACTTCCCGGGGTGAAGAAACCCTTTTTGAGAACTCAGAGTGAGTAAATTGGCCATTTTCATGCACTTTTATCCATTCCATAAATCTTGTGTTTAGGGCCCCTGGAAGCATGAAAATCACTTTAAACATGCTAATTTTAGCTCTAACACTGATGATCCACCTACAAATGTGAACTGACGTTCAAAAATAAAACATTTGAAAACGGACCATTTTCCACATTTCTGAAGCATGACGTAATGGGGGGTGTTATCTCTTTTGTCAAAAATCAGCTGTTTTTGATTGAACATTAAATGCCGCCAAATAGTATTTAATTCACTTCCCGAGCCCCTGGAAGCATGAAAATCACTTTAAACATGCTAATTTTAGCTCTAACACTGATGATCCACCTACAAATGTGAACTGACGTTCAAAAATAAAACATTTGAAAACGGAGCATTTTCCACATTTCTGAAGCATGACGTAATGGGGGGGTGTTATCTCTTTTGTCGAAAATCAGCCGTTTTTGCTCGAACATTAAATGCCTCCAAATGGTATTTAATTAACTTCCCGGGGTGAAGAAACCCTTTTTGAGAACTCAGAGTGAGTAAATTGGCCATTTTCATGCACTTTTATCCATTCCATAAATCTTGTGTTTAGGGCCCCTGGAAGCATGAAAATCACTTTAAACATGCTAATTTTAGCTCTAACACTGATGATCCACCTACAAATGTGAACTGACGTTCAAAAATAAAACATTTGAAAACGGACCATTTTCCACATTTCTGAAGCATGACGTAATGGGGGGGTGTTATCTCTTTTGTCAAAAATCAGCTGTTTTTGATTGAACATTAAATGCCTCCAAATAGTATTTAATTCACTTCCCGAGCCCCTGGAAGCATGAAAATCACTTTAAACATGCTAATTTTAGCTCTAACACTGATGATCCACCTACAAATGTGAACTGACGTTCAAAAATAAAACATTTGAAAACGGACCATTTTCCACATTTCTGAAGCATGACGTAATGGGGGGGTGTTATCTCTTTTGTCGAAAATCAGCCGTTTTTGCTCGAACATTAAATGCCTCCAAATGGTATTTAATTAACTTCCCGGGGTGAAGAAACCCTTTTTGAGAACTCAGAGTGAGTAAATTGGCCATTTTCATGCACTTTTATCCATTCCATAAATCTTGTGTTTAGGGCCCCTGGAAGCATGAAAATCACTTTAAACATGCTAATTTTAGCTCTAACACTGATGATCCACCTACAAATGTGAACTGACGTTCAAAAATAAAACATTTGAAAACGGACCATTTTCCACATTTCTGAAGCATGACGTAATGGGGGGGTGTTATCTCTTTTGTCAAAAATCTGCTGTTTTTGCTTGAACATTAAATGCCTCCAAATAGTATTTAATTCACTTCCCGAGCCCCTGGAAGCATGAAAATCACTTTAAACATGCTAATTTTAGCTCTAACACTGATGATCCACCTACAAATGTGAACTGACGTTCAAAAATAAAACATTTGAAAACGGACCATTTTTCACATTTCTGAAGCATGACGTAATGGGGGGGGTGTTATCTCTTTTGTCGAAAATCAGCCGTTTTTGCTCGAACATTAAATGCCTCCAAATGGTATTTAATTAACTTCCCGGGGTGAAGAAACCCTTTTTGAGAACTCAGAGTGAGTAAATTGGCCATTTTCATGCACTTTTAACCATTCCATAAATCTTGTGTTTAGGGCCCCTGGAAGCATGAAAATCACTTTAAACATGCTAATTTTAGCTCTAACACTGATGATCCACCTACAAATGTGAACTGACATTCAAAAATAAAACATTTGAAAACGGACCATTTTCCTCAATTCTGAAGCATGACGTAATGGGGGGGTGTTATCTCTTTTGTCAAAAATCTGCTGTTTTTGATTGAACATTAAATGCCTCCAAATAGTATTTAATTCACTTCCCGAGCCCCTGGAAGCATGAAAATCACTTTAAACATGCTAATTTTAGCTCTAACACTGATGATCCACCTACAAATGTGAACTGACGTTCAAAAATAAAACATTTGAAAACGGACCATTTTTCACATTTCTGAAGCATGACGTAATGGGGGGGGGTGTTATCTCTTTTGTCAAAAATCTGCTGTTTTTGCTTGAACATTAAATGCCTCCAAATAGTATTTAATTCACTTCCCGAGCCCCTGGAAGCATGAAAATCACTTTAAACATGCTAATTTTAGCTCTAACACTGATGATCCACCTACAAATGTGAACTGACGTTCAAAAATAAAACATTTGAAAACGGACCATTTTCCACATTTCTGAAGCATGACATAATGGGGGGGTGTTATCTCTTTTGTCAAAAATCAGCTGTTTTTGCTTGAACATTAAATGCCTCCAAATAGTATTTAATTCACTTCCCGAGCCCCTGTAAGCATGAAAATCACTTTAAACATGCTAATTTTAGCTCTAACACTGATGATCCACCTACAAATGTGAACTGACGTTCAAAAATAAAACATTTGAAAACGGACCATTTTCCACATTTCTGAAGCATGACGTAATGGGGGGGTGTTATCTCTTTTGTCGAAAATCAGCCGTTTTTGCTCGAACATTAAATGCCTCCAAATGGTATTTAATTAACTTCCCGGGGTGAAGAAACCCTTTTTGAGAACTCAGAGTGAGTAAATTGGCCATTTTCATGCACTTTTAACCATTCCATAAATCTTGTGTTTAGGGCCCCTGGAAGCATGAAAATCACTTTAAACATGCTAATTTTAGCTCTAACACTGATGATCCACCTACAAATGTGAACTGACGTTCAAAAATAAAACATTTGAAAACGGACCATTTTCCACATTTCTGAAGCATGACGTAATGGGGGGGGTGTTATCTCTTTTGTCAAAAATCTGCTGTTTTTGCTTGAACATTAAATGCCTCCAAATAGTATTTAATTCACTTCCCGAGCCCCTGGAAGCATGAAAATCACTTTAAACATGCTAATTTTAGCTCTAAAACTGATGATCCACCTACAAATGTGAACTGACGTTCAAAAATAAAACATTTGAAAACGGACCATTTTCCACATTTCTGAAGCATGACGTAATGGGGGGGTGTTATCTTTTTTTTTTTGAAAATGAGCCGTTTTTGCTCGAACATTAAATGCCTCCAAATGGTATTTAATTAACTTCCCGGGGTGAAGAAACCCTTTTTGAGAACTCAGAGTGAGTAAATTGGCCATTTTCATGCACTTTTATCCATTCCATAAATCTTGTGTTTAGGGCCCCTGGAAGCATGAAAATCACTTTAAACATGCTAATTTTAGCTCTAACACTGATGATCCACCTACAAATGTGAACTGACGTTCAAAAATAAAACATTTGAAAACGGACCATTTTCCACATTTCTGAAGCATGACGTAATGGGGGGTGTTATCTCTTTTGTCAAAAATCAGCTGTTTTTGATTGAACATTAAATGCCGCCAAATAGTATTTAATTCACTTCCCGAGCCCCTGGAAGCATGAAAATCACTTTAAACATGCTAATTTTAGCTCTAACACTGATGATCCACCTACAAATGTGAACTGACGTTCAAAAATAAAACATTTGAAAACGGAGCATTTTCCACATTTCTGAAGCATGACGTAATGGGGGGGTGTTATCTCTTTTGTCGAAAATCAGCCGTTTTTGCTCGAACATTAAATGCCTCCAAATGGTATTTAATTAACTTCCCGGGGTGAAGAAACCCTTTTTGAGAACTCAGAGTGAGTAAATTGGCCATTTTCATGCACTTTTATCCATTCCATAAATCTTGTGTTTAGGGCCCCTGGAAGCATGAAAATCACTTTAAACATGCTAATTTTAGCTCTAACACTGATGATCCACCTACAAATGTGAACTGACGTTCAAAAATAAAACATTTGAAAACGGACCATTTTCCACATTTCTGAAGCATGACGTAATGGGGGGGTGTTATCTCTTTTGTCAAAAATCAGCTGTTTTTGATTGAACATTAAATGCCTCCAAATAGTATTTAATTCACTTCCAGAGCCCCTGGAAGCATGAAAATCACTTTAAACATGCTAATTTTAGCTCTAACACTGATGATCCACCTACAAATGTGAACTGACGTTCAAAAATAAAACATTTGAAAACGGACCATTTTTCACATTTCTGAAGCATGACGTAATGGGGGGGGTGTTATCTCTTTTGTCAAAAATCTGCTGTTTTTGCTTGAACATTAAATGCCTCCAAATAGTATTTAATTCACTTCCCGAGCCCCTGGAAGCATGAAAATCACTTTAAACATGCTAATTTTAGCTCTAACACTGATGATCCACCTACAAATGTGAACTGACGTTCAAAAATAAAACATTTGAAAACGGACCATTTTCCACATTTCTGAAGCATGACGTAATGGGGGGGGTGTTATCTCTTTTGTCGAAAATCAGCCGTTTTTGCTCGAACATTAAATGCCTCCAAATGGTATTTAATTAACTTCCCGGGGTGAAGAAACCCTTTTTGAGAACTCAGAGTGAGTAAATTGGCCATTTTCATGCACTTTTAACCATTCCATAAATCTTGTGTTTAGGGCCCCTGGAAGCATGAAAATCACTTTAAACATGCTAATTTTAGCTCTAACACTGATGATCCACCTACAAATGTGAACTGACGTTCAAAAATAAAACATTTGAAAACGGACCATTTTCCACATTTCTGAAGCATGACGTAATGGGGGGTGTTATCTCTTTTGTCGAAAATCAGCCGTTTTTGCTCGAACATTAAATGCCTCCAAATGGTATTTAATTAACTTCCCGGGGTGAAGAAACCCTTTTTGAGAACTCAGAGTGAGTAAATTGGCCATTTTCATGCACTTTTAACCATTCCATAAATCTTGTGTTTAGGGACCCTGGAAGCATGAAAATCACTTTAAACATGCTAATTTTAGCTCTAACACTGATGATCCACCTACAAATGTGAACTGACGTTCAAAAATAAAACATTTGAAAACGGACCATTTTCCACATTTCTGAAGCATGACGTAATGGGGGGGTGTTATCTCTTTTGTTGTAAATCAGCCGTTTTTGCTCGAACATTAAATGCCTCCAAATGGTATTTAATTAACTTCCCGGGGTGAAGAAACCCTTTTTGAGAACTCAGAGTGAGTAAATTGGCCATTTTCATGCACTTTTAACCATTCCATAAATCTTGTGTTTAGGGCCCCTGGAAGCATGAAAATCACTTTAAACATGCTAATTTTAGCTCTAACACTGATGATCCACCTACAAATGTGAACTGACGTTCAAAAATAAAACATTTGAAAACGGACCATTTTCCACATTTCTGAAGCATGACATAATGGGGGGGTGTTATCTCTTTTGTCAAAAATCAGCTGTTTTTGCTTGAACATTAAATGCCTCCAAATAGTATTTAATTCACTTCCCGAGCCCCTGTAAGCATGAAAATCACTTTAAACATGCTAATTTTAGCTCTAACACTGATGATCCACCTACAAATGTGAACTGACGTTCAAAAATAAAACATTTGAAAACGGACCATTTTCCACATTTCTGAAGCATGACGTAATGGGGGGGTGTTATCTCTTTTGTCGAAAATCAGCCGTTTTTGCTCGAACATTAAATGCCTCCAAATGGTATTTAATTAACTTCCCGGGGTGAAGAAACCCTTTTTGAGAACTCAGAGTGAGTAAATTGGCCATTTTCATGCACTTTTAACCATTCCATAAATCTTGTGTTTAGGGCCCCTGGAAGCATGAAAATCACTTTAAACATGCTAATTTTAGCTCTAACACTGATGATCCACCTACAAATGTGAACTGACGTTCAAAAATAAAACATTTGAAAACGGACCATTTTCCACATTTCTGAAGCATGACGTAATGGGGGGGGTGTTATCTCTTTTGTCAAAAATCTGCTGTTTTTGCTTGAACATTAAATGCCTCCAAATAGTATTTAATTCACTTCCCGAGCCCCTGGAAGCATGAAAATCACTTTAAACATGCTAATTTTAGCTCTAAAACTGATGATCCACCTACAAATGTGAACTGACGTTCAAAAATAAAACATTTGAAAACGGACCATTTTCCACATTTCTGAAGCATGACGTAATGGGGGGGTGTTATCTTTTTTTTTTTGAAAATGAGCCGTTTTTGCTCGAACATTAAATGCCTCCAAATGGTATTTAATTAACTTCCCGGGGTGAAGAAACCCTTTTTGAGAACTCAGAGTGAGTAAATTGGCCATTTTCATGCACTTTTATCCATTCCATAAATCTTGTGTTTAGGGCCCCTGGAAGCATGAAAATCACTTTAAACATGCTAATTTTAGCTCTAACACTGATGATCCACCTACAAATGTGAACTGACGTTCAAAAATAAAACATTTGAAAACGGACCATTTTCCACATTTCTGAAGCATGACGTAATGGGGGGTGTTATCTCTTTTGTCAAAAATCAGCTGTTTTTGATTGAACATTAAATGCCGCCAAATAGTATTTAATTCACTTCCCGAGCCCCTGGAAGCATGAAAATCACTTTAAACATGCTAATTTTAGCTCTAACACTGATGATCCACCTACAAATGTGAACTGACGTTCAAAAATAAAACATTTGAAAACGGAGCATTTTCCACATTTCTGAAGCATGACGTAATGGGGGGGTGTTATCTCTTTTGTCGAAAATCAGCCGTTTTTGCTCGAACATTAAATGCCTCCAAATGGTATTTAATTAACTTCCCGGGGTGAAGAAACCCTTTTTGAGAACTCAGAGTGAGTAAATTGGCCATTTTCATGCACTTTTATCCATTCCATAAATCTTGTGTTTAGGGCCCCTGGAAGCATGAAAATCACTTTAAACATGCTAATTTTAGCTCTAACACTGATGATCCACCTACAAATGTGAACTGACGTTCAAAAATAAAACATTTGAAAACGGACCATTTTCCACATTTCTGAAGCATGACGTAATGGGGGGGTGTTATCTCTTTTGTCAAAAATCAGCTGTTTTTGATTGAACATTAAATGCCTCCAAATAGTATTTAATTCACTTCCCGAGCCCCTGGAAGCATGAAAATCACTTTAAACATGCTAATTTTAGCTCTAACACTGATGATCCACCTACAAATGTGAACTGACGTTCAAAAATAAAACATTTGAAAACGGACCATTTTCCACATTTCTGAAGCATGACGTAATGGGGGGGTGTTATCTCTTTTGTCGAAAATCAGCCGTTTTTGCTCGAACATTAAATGCCTCCAAATGGTATTTAATTAACTTCCCGGGGTGAAGAAACCCTTTTTGAGAACTCAGAGTGAGTAAATTGGCCATTTTCATGCACTTTTATCCATTCCATAAATCTTGTGTTTAGGGCCCCTGGAAGCATGAAAATCACTTTAAACATGCTAATTTTAGCTCTAACACTGATGATCCACCTACAAATGTGAACTGACGTTCAAAAATAAAACATTTGAAAACGGACCATTTTCCACATTTCTGAAGCATGACGTAATGGGGGGGTGTTATCTCTTTTGTCAAAAATCTGCTGTTTTTGCTTGAACATTAAATGCCTCCAAATAGTATTTAATTCACTTCCCGAGCCCCTGGAAGCATGAAAATCACTTTAAACATGCTAATTTTAGCTCTAACACTGATGATCCACCTACAAATGTGAACTGACGTTCAAAAATAAAACATTTGAAAACGGACCATTTTTCACATTTCTGAAGCATGACGTAATGGGGGGGGTGTTATCTCTTTTGTCGAAAATCAGCCGTTTTTGCTCGAACATTAAATGCCTCCAAATGGTATTTAATTAACTTCCCGGGGTGAAGAAACCCTTTTTGAGAACTCAGAGTGAGTAAATTGGCCATTTTCATGCACTTTTAACCATTCCATAAATCTTGTGTTTAGGGCCCCTGGAAGCATGAAAATCACTTTAAACATGCTAATTTTAGCTCTAACACTGATGATCCACCTACAAATGTGAACTGACATTCAAAAATAAAACATTTGAAAACGGACCATTTTCCTCAATTCTGAAGCATGACGTAATGGGGGGGTGTTATCTCTTTTGTCAAAAATCTGCTGTTTTTGATTGAACATTAAATGCCTCCAAATAGTATTTAATTCACTTCCCGAGCCCCTGGAAGCATGAAAATCACTTTAAACATGCTAATTTTAGCTCTAACACTGATGATCCACCTACAAATGTGAACTGACGTTCAAAAATAAAACATTTGAAAACGGACCATTTTTCACATTTCTGAAGCATGACGTAATGGGGGGGGGTGTTATCTCTTTTGTCAAAAATCTGCTGTTTTTGCTTGAACATTAAATGCCTCCAAATAGTATTTAATTCACTTCCCGAGCCCCTGGAAGCATGAAAATCACTTTAAACATGCTAATTTTAGCTCTAACACTGATGATCCACCTACAAATGTGAACTGACGTTCAAAAATAAAACATTTGAAAACGGACCATTTTCCACATTTCTGAAGCATGACATAATGGGGGGGTGTTATCTCTTTTGTCAAAAATCAGCTGTTTTTGCTTGAACATTAAATGCCTCCAAATAGTATTTAATTCACTTCCCGAGCCCCTGTAAGCATGAAAATCACTTTAAACATGCTAATTTTAGCTCTAACACTGATGATCCACCTACAAATGTGAACTGACGTTCAAAAATAAAACATTTGAAAACGGACCATTTTCCACATTTCTGAAGCATGACGTAATGGGGGGGTGTTATCTCTTTTGTCGAAAATCAGCCGTTTTTGCTCGAACATTAAATGCCTCCAAATGGTATTTAATTAACTTCCCGGGGTGAAGAAACCCTTTTTGAGAACTCAGAGTGAGTAAATTGGCCATTTTCATGCACTTTTAACCATTCCATAAATCTTGTGTTTAGGGCCCCTGGAAGCATGAAAATCACTTTAAACATGCTAATTTTAGCTCTAACACTGATGATCCACCTACAAATGTGAACTGACGTTCAAAAATAAAACATTTGAAAACGGACCATTTTCCACATTTCTGAAGCATGACGTAATGGGGGGGGTGTTATCTCTTTTGTCAAAAATCTGCTGTTTTTGCTTGAACATTAAATGCCTCCAAATAGTATTTAATTCACTTCCCGAGCCCCTGGAAGCATGAAAATCACTTTAAACATGCTAATTTTAGCTCTAAAACTGATGATCCACCTACAAATGTGAACTGACGTTCAAAAATAAAACATTTGAAAACGGACCATTTTCCACATTTCTGAAGCATGACGTAATGGGGGGGTGTTATCTTTTTTTTTTTGAAAATGAGCCGTTTTTGCTCGAACATTAAATGCCTCCAAATGGTATTTAATTAACTTCCCGGGGTGAAGAAACCCTTTTTGAGAACTCAGAGTGAGTAAATTGGCCATTTTCATGCACTTTTATCCATTCCATAAATCTTGTGTTTAGGGCCCCTGGAAGCATGAAAATCACTTTAAACATGCTAATTTTAGCTCTAACACTGATGATCCACCTACAAATGTGAACTGACGTTCAAAAATAAAACATTTGAAAACGGACCATTTTCCACATTTCTGAAGCATGACGTAATGGGGGGTGTTATCTCTTTTGTCAAAAATCAGCTGTTTTTGATTGAACATTAAATGCCGCCAAATAGTATTTAATTCACTTCCCGAGCCCCTGGAAGCATGAAAATCACTTTAAACATGCTAATTTTAGCTCTAACACTGATGATCCACCTACAAATGTGAACTGACGTTCAAAAATAAAACATTTGAAAACGGAGCATTTTCCACATTTCTGAAGCATGACGTAATGGGGGGGTGTTATCTCTTTTGTCGAAAATCAGCCGTTTTTGCTCGAACATTAAATGCCTCCAAATGGTATTTAATTAACTTCCCGGGGTGAAGAAACCCTTTTTGAGAACTCAGAGTGAGTAAATTGGCCATTTTCATGCACTTTTATCCATTCCATAAATCTTGTGTTTAGGGCCCCTGGAAGCATGAAAATCACTTTAAACATGCTAATTTTAGCTCTAACACTGATGATCCACCTACAAATGTGAACTGACGTTCAAAAATAAAACATTTGAAAACGGACCATTTTCCACATTTCTGAAGCATGACGTAATGGGGGGGTGTTATCTCTTTTGTCAAAAATCAGCTGTTTTTGATTGAACATTAAATGCCTCCAAATAGTATTTAATTCACTTCCCGAGCCCCTGGAAGCATGAAAATCACTTTAAACATGCTAATTTTAGCTCTAACACTGATGATCCACCTACAAATGTGAACTGACGTTCAAAAATAAAACATTTGAAAACGGACCATTTTCCACATTTCTGAAGCATGACGTAATGGGGGGGTGTTATCTCTTTTGTCGAAAATCAGCCGTTTTTGCTCGAACATTAAATGCCTCCAAATGGTATTTAATTAACTTCCCGGGGTGAAGAAACCCTTTTTGAGAACTCAGAGTGAGTAAATTGGCCATTTTCATGCACTTTTATCCATTCCATAAATCTTGTGTTTAGGGCCCCTGGAAGCATGAAAATCACTTTAAACATGCTAATTTTAGCTCTAACACTGATGATCCACCTACAAATGTGAACTGACGTTCAAAAATAAAACATTTGAAAACGGACCATTTTCCACATTTCTGAAGCATGACGTAATGGGGGGGTGTTATCTCTTTTGTCAAAAATCTGCTGTTTTTGCTTGAACATTAAATGCCTCCAAATAGTATTTAATTCACTTCCCGAGCCCCTGGAAGCATGAAAATCACTTTAAACATGCTAATTTTAGCTCTAACACTGATGATCCACCTACAAATGTGAACTGACGTTCAAAAATAAAACATTTGAAAACGGACCATTTTTCACATTTCTGAAGCATGACGTAATGGGGGGGGTGTTATCTCTTTTGTCGAAAATCAGCCGTTTTTGCTCGAACATTAAATGCCTCCAAATGGTATTTAATTAACTTCCCGGGGTGAAGAAACCCTTTTTGAGAACTCAGAGTGAGTAAATTGGCCATTTTCATGCACTTTTAACCATTCCATAAATCTTGTGTTTAGGGCCCCTGGAAGCATGAAAATCACTTTAAACATGCTAATTTTAGCTCTAACACTGATGATCCACCTACAAATGTGAACTGACATTCAAAAATAAAACATTTGAAAACGGACCATTTTCCTCAATTCTGAAGCATGACGTAATGGGGGGGTGTTATCTCTTTTGTCAAAAATCTGCTGTTTTTGATTGAACATTAAATGCCTCCAAATAGTATTTAATTCACTTCCCGAGCCCCTGGAAGCATGAAAATCACTTTAAACATGCTAATTTTAGCTCTAACACTGATGATCCACCTACAAATGTGAACTGACGTTCAAAAATAAAACATTTGAAAACGGACCATTTTTCACATTTCTGAAGCATGACGTAATGGGGGGGGGGTGTTATCTCTTTTGTCAAAAATCTGCTGTTTTTGCTTGAACATTAAATGCCTCCAAATAGTATTTAATTCACTTCCCGAGCCCCTGGAAGCATGAAAATCACTTTAAACATGCTAATTTTAGCTCTAACACTGATGATCCACCTACAAATGTGAACTGACGTTCAAAAATAAAACATTTGAAAACGGACCATTTTCCACATTTCTGAAGCATGACATAATGGGGGGGTGTTATCTCTTTTGTCAAAAATCAGCTGTTTTTGCTTGAACATTAAATGCCTCCAAATAGCATTTAATTCACTTCCCGAGCCCCTGTAAGCATGAAAATCACTTTAAACATGCTAATTTTAGCTCTAACACTGATGATCCACCTACAAATGTGAACTGACGTTCAAAAATAAAACATTTGAAAACGGACCATTTTCCACATTTCTGAAGCATGACGTAATGGGGGGGTGTTATCTCTTTTGTCGAAAATCAGCCGTTTTTGCTCGAACATTAAATGCCTCCAAATGGTATTTAATTAACTTCCCGGGGTGAAGAAACCCTTTTTGAGAACTCAGAGTGAGTAAATTGGCCATTTTCATGCACTTTTAACCATTCCATAAATCTTGTGTTTAGGGCCCCTGGAAGCATGAAAATCACTTTAAACATGCTAATTTTAGCTCTAACACTGATGATCCACCTACAAATGTGAACTGACGTTCAAAAATAAAACATTTGAAAACGGACCATTTTCCACATTTCTGAAGCATGACGTAATGGGGGGGGTGTTATCTCTTTTGTCAAAAATCTGCTGTTTTTGCTTGAACATTAAATGCCTCCAAATAGTATTTAATTCACTTCCCGAGCCCCTGGAAGCATGAAAATCACTTTAAACATGCTAATTTTAGCTCTAACACTGATGATCCACCTACAAATGTGAACTGACGTTCAAAAATAAAACATTTGAAAACGGACCATTTTCCACATTTCTGAAGCATGACGTAATGGGGGGGTGTTATCTTTTTTTTTTTGAAAATGAGCCGTTTTTGCTCGAACATTAAATGCCTCCAAATGGTATTTAATTAACTTCCCGGGGTGAAGAAACCCTTTTTGAGAACTCAGAGTGAGTAAATTGGCCATTTTCATGCACTTTTATCCATTCCATAAATCTTGTGTTTAGGGCCCCTGGAAGCATGAAAATCACTTTAAACATGCTAATTTTAGCTCTAACACTGATGATCCACCTACAAATGTGAACTGACGTTCAAAAATAAAACATTTGAAAACGGACCATTTTCCACATTTCTGAAGCATGACGTAATGGGGGGGTGTTATCTCTTTTGTCAAAAATCAGCTGTTTTTGATTGAACATTAAATGCCGCCAAATAGTATTTAATTCACTTCCCGAGCCCCTGGAAGCATGAAAATCACTTTAAACATGCTAATTTTAGCTCTAACACTGATGATCCACCTACAAATGTGAACTGACGTTCAAAAATAAAACATTTGAAAACGGACCATTTTCCACATTTCTGAAGCATGACGTAATGGGGGGGTGTTATCTCTTTTGTCGAAAATCAGCCGCTTTTGCTCGAACATTAAATGCCTCCAAATGGTATTTAATTAACTTCCCGGGGTGAAGAAACCCTTTTTGAGAACTCAGAGTGAGTAAATTGGCCATTTTCATGCACTTTTATCCATTCCATAAATCTTGTGTTTAGGGCCCCTGGAAGCATGAAAATCACTTTAAACATGCTAATTTTAGCTCTAACACTGATGATCCACCTACAAATGTGAACTGACGTTCAAAAATAAAACATTTGAAAACGGACCATTTTCCACATTTCTGAAGCATGACGTAATGGGGGGGTGTTATCTCTTTTGTCAAAAATCAGCTGTTTTTGATTGAACATTAAATGCCTCCAAATAGTATTTAATTCACTTCCCGAGCCCCTGGAAGCATGAAAATCACTTTAAACATGCTAATTTTAGCTCTAACACTGATGATCCACCTACAAATGTGAACTGACGTTCAAAAATAAAACATTTGAAAACGGACCATTTTCCACATTTCTGAAGCATGACGTAATGGGGGGGTGTTATCTCTTTTGTCGAAAATCAGCC
The DNA here is from genome assembly GCF_964263255.1 of Lissotriton vulgaris. Taxonomy (NCBI): domain Eukaryota; kingdom Metazoa; phylum Chordata; class Amphibia; order Caudata; family Salamandridae; genus Lissotriton; species Lissotriton vulgaris. The sequence goes on along the minus strand of NW_028247414.1, from coordinate 54,346 downwards.
GTTTTTGCTCGAACATTAAATGCCTCCAAATGGTATTTAATTAACTTCCCGGGGTGAAGAAACCCTTTTTGAGAACTCAGAGTGAGTAAATTGGCCATTTTCATGCACTTTTATCCATTCCATAAATCTTGTGTTTAGGGCCCCTGGAAGCATGAAAATCACTTTAAACATGCTAATTTTAGCTCTAACACTGATGATCCACCTACAAATGTGAACTGACGTTCAAAAATAAAACATTTGAAAACGGACCATTTTCCATATTTCTGAAGCATGACGTAATGGGGGGGTGTTATCTCTTTTGTCAAAAATCTGCTGTTTTTGCTTGAACATTAAATGCCTCCAAATAGTATTTAATTCACTTCCCGAGCCCCTGGAAGCATGAAAATCACTTTAAACATGCTAATTTTAGCTCTAACACTGATGATCCACCTACAAATGTGAACTGACGTTCAAAAATAAAACATTTGAAAACGGACCATTTTCCACATTTCTGAAGTATGACGTAATGGGGGGGGTGTTATCTCTTTTGTCGAAAATCAGCCGTTTTTGCTCGAACATTAAATGCCTCCAAATGGTATTTAATTAACTTCCCGGGGTGAAGAAACCCTTTTTGAGAACTCAGAGTGAGTAAATTGGCCATTTTCATGCACTTTTAACCATTCCATAAATCTTGTGTTTAGGGCCCCTGGAAGCATGAAAATCACTTTAAACATGCTAATTTTAGCTCTAACACTGATGATCCACCTACAAATGTGAACTGACATTCAAAAATAAAACATTTGAAAACGGACCATTTTCCTCAATTCTGAAGCATGACGTAATGGGGGGGTGTTATCTCTTTTGTCAAAAATCTGCTGTTTTTGATTGAACATTAAATGCCTCCAAATAGTATTTAATTCACTTCCCGAGCCCCTGGAAGCATGAAAATCACTTTAAACATGCTAATTTTAGCTCTAACACTGATGATCCACCTACAAATGTGAACTGACGTTCAAAAATAAAACATTTGAAAACGGACCATTTTTCACATTTCTGAAGCATGACGTAATGGGGGGGGTGTTATCTCTTTTGTCAAAAATCTGCTGTTTTTGCTTGAACATTAAATGCCTCCAAATAGTATTTAATTCACTTCCCGAGCCCCTGGAAGCATGAAAATCACTTTAAACATGCTAATTTTAGCTCTAACACTGATGATCCACCTACAAATGTGAACTGACGTTCAAAAATAAAACATTTGAAAACGGACCATTTTCCACATTTCTGAAGCATGACGTAATGGGGGGGGTGTTATCTCTTTTGTCGAAAATCAGCCGTTTTTGCTCGAACATTAAATGCCTCCAAATGGTATTTAATTAACTTCCCGGGGTGAAGAAACCCTTTTTGAGAACTCAGAGTGAGTAAATTGGCCATTTTCATGCACTTTTAACCATTCCATAAATCTTGTGTTTAGGGCCCCTGGAAGCATGAAAATCACTTTAAACATGCTAATTTTAGCTCTAACACTGATGATCCACCTACAAATGTGAACTGACGTTCAAAAATAAAACATTTGAAAACGGACCATTTTCCACATTTCTGAAGCATGACGTAATGGGGGGGTGTTATCTCTTTTGTCAAAAATCAGCTGTTTTTGATTGAACATTAAATGCCTCCAAATAGTATTTAATTCACTTCCCGAGCCCCTGGAAGCATGAAAATCACTTTAAACATGCTAATTTTAGCTCTAACACTGATGATCCACCTACAAATGTGAACTGACGTTCAAAAATAAAACATTTGAAAACGGACCATTTTCCACATTTCTGAAGCATGACGTAATGGGGGGGTGTTATCTCTTTTGTCGAAAATCAGCCGTTTTTGCTCGAACATTAAATGCCTCCAAATGGTATTTAATTAACTTCCCGGGGTGAAGAAACCCTTTTTGAGAACTCAGAGTGAGTAAATTGGCCATTTTCATGCACTTTTAACCATTCCATAAATCTTGTGTTTAGGGCCCCTGGAAGCATGAAAATCACTTTAAACATGCTAATTTTAGCTCTAACACTGATGATCCACCTACAAATGTGAACTGACGTTCAAAAATAAAACATTTGAAAACGGACCATTTTCCACATTTCTGAAGCATGACGTAATGGGGGGGTGTTATCTCTTTTGTCAAAAATCAGCTGTTTTTGATTGAACATTAAATGCCTCCAAATAGTATTTAATTCACTTCCCGAGCCCCTGGAAGCATGAAAATCACTTTAAACATGCTAATTTTAGCTCTAACACTGATGATCCACCTACAAATGTGAACTGACGTTCAAAAATAAAACATTTGAAAACGGACCATTTTCCACATTTCTGAAGCATGACGTAATGGGGGGGTGTTATCTCTTTTGTCGAAAATCAGCCGTTTTTGCTCGAACATTAAATGCCTCCAAATGGTATTTAATTAACTTCCCGGGGTGAAGAAACCCTTTTTGAGAACTCAGAGTGAGTAAATTGGCCATTTTCATGCACTTTTATCCATTCCATAAATCTTGTGTTTAGGGCCCCTGGAAGCATGAAAATCACTTTAAACATGCTAATTTTAGCTCTAACACTGATGATCCACCTACAAATGTGAACTGACGTTCAAAAATAAAACATTTGAAAACGGACCATTTTCCACATTTCTGAAGCATGACGTAATGGGGGGGTGTTATCTCTTTTGTCAAAAATCAGCTGTTTTTGCTTGAACATTAAATGCCTCCAAATAGTATTTAATTCACTTCCCGAGCCCCTGGAAGCATGAAAATCACTTTAAACATGCTAATTTTAGCTCTAACACTGATGATCCACCTACAAATGTGAACTGACGTTCAAAAATAAAACATTTGAAAACGGACCATTTTCCACATTTCTGAAGCATGACGTAATGGGGGGGTGTTATCTCTTTTGTCGAAAATCAGCCGTTTTTGCTCGAACATTAAATGCCTCCAAATGGTATTTAATTAACTTCCCGGGGTGAAGAAACCCTTTTTGAGAACTCAGAGTGAGTAAATTGGCCATTTTCATGCACTTTTAACCATTCCATAAATCTTGTGTTTAGGGCCCCTGGAAGCATGAAAATCACTTTAAACATGCTAATTTTAGCTCTAACACTGATGATCCACCTACAAATGTGAACTGACGTTCAAAAATAAAACATTTGAAAACGGACCATTTTCCACATTTCTGAAGCATGACATAATGGGGGGGTGTTATCTCTTTTGTCAAAAATCAGCTGTTTTTGCTTGAACATTAAATGCCTCCAAATAGTATTTAATTCACTTCCCGAGCCCCTGTAAGCATGAAAATCACTTTAAACATGCTAATTTTAGCTCTAACACTGATGATCCACCTACAAATGTGAACTGACGTTCAAAAATAAAACATTTGAAAACGGACCATTTTCCACATTTCTGAAGCATGACGTAATGGGGGGGTGTTATCTCTTTTGTCGAAAATCAGCCGTTTTTGCTCGAACATTAAATGCCTCCAAATGGTATTTAATTAACTTCCCGGGGTGAAGAAACCCTTTTTGAGAACTCAGAGTGAGTAAATTGGCCATTTTCATGCACTTTTAACCATTCCATAAATCTTGTGTTTAGGGCCCCTGGAAGCATGAAAATCACTTTAAACATGCTAATTTTAGCTCTAACACTGATGATCCACCTACAAATGTGAACTGACGTTCAAAAATAAAACATTTGAAAACGGACCATTTTCCACATTTCTGAAGCATGACGTAATGGGGGGGGTGTTATCTCTTTTGTCAAAAATCTGCTGTTTTTGCTTGAACATTAAATGCCTCCAAATAGTATTTAATTCACTTCCCGAGCCCCTGGAAGCATGAAAATCACTTTAAACATGCTAATTTTAGCTCTAACACTGATGATCCACCTACAAATGTGAACTGACGTTCAAAAATAAAACATTTGAAAACGGACCATTTTCCACATTTCTGAAGCATGACGTAATGGGGGGGTGTTATCTTTTTTTTTTTGAAAATGAGCCGTTTTTGCTCGAACATTAAATGCCTCCAAATGGTATTTAATTAACTTCCCGGGGTGAAGAAACCCTTTTTGAGAACTCAGAGTGAGTAAATTGGCCATTTTCATGCACTTTTATCCATTCCATAAATCTTGTGTTTAGGGCCCCTGGAAGCATGAAAATCACTTTAAACATGCTAATTTTAGCTCTAACACTGATGATCCACCTACAAATGTGAACTGACGTTCAAAAATAAAACATTTGAAAACGGACCATTTTCCACATTTCTGAAGCATGACGTAATGGGGGGGTGTTATCTCTTTTGTCAAAAATCAGCTGTTTTTGATTGAACATTAAATGCCGCCAAATAGTATTTAATTCACTTCCCGAGCCCCTGGAAGCATGAAAATCACTTTAAACATGCTAATTTTAGCTCTAACACTGATGATCCACCTACAAATGTGAACTGACGTTCAAAAATAAAACATTTGAAAACGGACCATTTTCCACATTTCTGAAGCATGACGTAATGGGGGGGTGTTATCTCTTTTGTCGAAAATCAGCCGTTTTTGCTCGAACATTAAATGCCTCCAAATGGTATTTAATTAACTTCCCGGGGTGAAGAAACCCTTTTTGAGAACTCAGAGTGAGTAAATTGGCCATTTTCATGCACTTTTATCCATTCCATAAATCTTGTGTTTAGGGCCCCTGGAAGCATGAAAATCACTTTAAACATGCTAATTTTAGCTCTAACACTGATGATCCACCTACAAATGTGAACTGACGTTCAAAAATAAAACATTTGAAAACGGACCATTTTCCACATTTCTGAAGCATGACGTAATGGGGGGGTGTTATCTCTTTTGTCAAAAATCAGCTGTTTTTGATTGAACATTAAATGCCTCCAAATAGTATTTAATTCACTTCCCGAGCCCCTGGAAGCATGAAAATCACTTTAAACATGCTAATTTTAGCTCTAACACTGATGATCCACCTACAAATGTGAACTGACGTTCAAAAATAAAACATTTGAAAACGGACCATTTTCCACATTTCTGAAGCATGACGTAATGGGGGGGTGTTATCTCTTTTGTCGAAAATCAGCCGTTTTTGCTCGAACATTAAATGCCTCCAAATGGTATTTAATTAACTTCCCGGGGTGAAGAAACCCTTTTTGAGAACTCAGAGTGAGTAAATTGGCCATTTTCATGCACTTTTAACCATTCCATAAATCTTGTGTTTAGGGCCCCTGGAAGCATGAAAATCACTTTAAACATGCTAATTTTAGCTCTAACACTGATGATCCACCTACAAATGTGAACTGACGTTCAAAAATAAAACATTTGAAAACGGACCATTTTCCACATTTCTGAAGCATGACGTAATGGGGGGGGGGTGTTATCTCTTTTGTCAAAAATCTGCTGTTTTTGCTTGAACATTAAATGCCTCCAAATAGTATTTAATTCACTTCCCGAGCCCCTGGAAGCATGAAAATCACTTTAAACATGCTAATTTTAGCTCTAACACTGATGATCCACCTACAAATGTGAACTGACGTTCAAAAATAAAACATTTGAAAACGGACCATTTTCCACATTTCTGAAGCATGACGTAATGGGGGGGGGTGTTATCTCTTTTGTCGAAAATCAGCCGTTTTTGCTCGAACATTAAATGCCTCCAAATGGTATTTAATTAACTTCCCGGGGTGAAGAAACCCTTTTTGAGAACTCAGAGTGAGTAAATTGGCCATTTTCATGCACTTTTAACCATTCCATAAATCTTGTGTTTAGGGCCAATGGAAGCATGAAAATCACTTTAAACATGCTAATTTTAGCTCTAAGACTGATGATCCACCTACAAATGTGAACTGACGTTCAAAAATAAAACATTTGAAAACGGACCATTTTCCACATTTCTGAAGCATGACGTAATGGGGGGGGGTGTTATCTCTTTTGTCAAAAATCTGCTGTTTTTGCTTGAACATTAAATGCCTCCAAATATATTTAATTCACTTCCCGAGCCCCTGGAAGCATGAAAATCACTTTAAACATGCTAATTTTAGCTCTAACACTGATGATCCACCTACAAATGTGAACTGACGTTCAAAAATAAAACATTTGAAAACGGACCATTTTCCACATTTCTGAAGCATGACGTAATGGGGGGGTGTTATCTCTTTTGTCGAAAATCAGCCGTTTTTGCTCGAACATTAAATGCCTCCAAATGGTATTTAATTAACTTCCCGGGGTGAAGAAACCCTTTTTGAGAACTCAGAGTGAGTAAATTGGCCATTTTCATGCACTTTTAACCATTCCATAAATCTTGTGTTTAGGGCCCCTGGAAGCATGAAAATCACTTTAAACATGCTAATTTTAGCTCTAACACTGATTATCCACCTACAAATGTGAACTGACGTTCAAAAATAAAACATTTGAAAACGGACCATTTTCCACATTTCTGAAGCATGACGTAATGGGGGGGGGGGTGTTATCTCTTTTGTCAAAAATCTGCTGTTTTTGCTTGAACATTAAATGCCTCCAAATAGTATTTAATTCACTTCCCGAGCCCCTGGAAGCATGAAAATCACTTTAAACATGCTAATTTTAGCTCTAACACTGATGATCCACCTACAAATGTGAACTGACGTTCAAAAATAAAACATTTGAAAACGGACCATTTTCCACATTTCTGAAGCATGACGTAATGGGAGGGGTGTTATCTCTTTTGTCAAAAATCTGCTGTTTTTGCTTGAACATTAAAAGCCTCCAAATAGTATTTAATTCACTTCCCGAGCCCCTGGAAGCATGAAAATCACTTTAAACATGCTAATTTTAGCTCTAACACTGATGATCCACCTACAAATGTGAACTGACGTTCAAAAATAAAACATTTGAAAACGGACCATTTTCCACATTTCTGAAGCATGACGTAATGGGGGGGGTGTTATCTCTTTTGTCGAAAATCAGCTGTTTTTGCTCGAACATTAAATGCCTCCAAATGGTATTTAATTAACTTCCCGGGGTGAAGAAACCCTTTTTGAGAACTCAGAGTGAGTAAATTGGCCATTTTCATGCACTTTTAACCATTCCATAAATCTTGTGTTTAGGGCCCCTGGAAGCATGAAAATCACTTTAAACATACTAATTTTAGCTCTAACACTGATGATCCACCTACAAATGTGAACTGACGTTCAAAAATAAAACATTTGAAAACGGACCATTTTCCTCAATTCTGAAGCATGACGTAATGGGGGGGTGTTATCTCTTTTGTCAAAAATCTGCTGTTTTTGATTGAACATTAAATGCCTCCAAATAGTATTTAATTCACTTCCAGAGCCCCTGGAAGCATGAAAATCACTTTAAACATGCTAATTTTAGCTCTAACACTGATGATCCACCTACAAATGTGAACTGACGTTCAAAAATAAAACATTTGAAAACGGACCATTTTTCACATTTCTGAAGCATGACGTAATGGGGGGGGTGTTATCTCTTTTGTCAAAAATCTGCTGTTTTTGCTTGAACATTAAATGCCTCCAAATAGTATTTAATTCACTTCCCGAGCCCCTGGAAGCATGAAAATCACTTTAAACATGCTAATTTTAGCTCTAACACTGATGATCCACCTACAAATGTGAACTGATGTTCAAAAATAAAACATTTGAAAACGGACCATTTTCCACATTTCTGAAGCATGACGTAATGGGGGGGGTGTTATCTCTTTTGTCGAAAATCAGCCGTTTTTGCTCGAACATTAAATGCCTCCAAATGGTATTTAATTAACTTCCCGGGGTGAAGAAACCCTTTTTGAGAACTCAGAGTGAGTAAATTGGCAATTTTCATGCACTTTTAACCATTCCATAAATCTTGTGTTTAGGGCCCCTGGAAGCATGAAAATCACTTTAAACATGCTAATTTTAGCTCTAACACTGATGATCCACCTACAAATGTGAACTGACGTTCAAAAATAAAACATTTGAAAACGGACCATTTTCCACATTTCTGAAGCATGACGTAATGGGGGGTGTTATCTCTTTTGTCGAAAATCAGCCGTTTTTGCTCGAACATTAAATGCCTCCAAATGGTATTTAATTAACTTCCCGGGGTGAAGAAACCCTTTTTGAGAACTCAGAGTGAGTAAATTGGCCATTTTCATGCACTTTTAACCATTCCATAAATCTTGTGTTTAGGGACCCTGGAAGCATGAAAATCACTTTAAACATGCTAATTTTAGCTCTAACACTGATGATCCACCTACAAATGTGAACTGACGTTCAAAAATAAAACATTTGAAAACGGACCATTTTCCACATTTCTGAAGCATGACGTAATGGGGGGGTGTTATCTCTTTTGTTGTAAATCAGCCGTTTTTGCTCGAACATTAAATGCCTCCAAATGGTATTTAATTAACTTCCCGGGGTGAAGAAACCCTTTTTGAGAACTCAGAGTGAGTAAATTGGCCATTTTCATGCACTTTTAACCATTCCATAAATCTTGTGTTTAGGGCCCCTGGAAGCATGAAAATCACTTTAAACATGCTAATTTTAGCTCTAACACTGATGATCCACCTACAAATGTGAACTGACGTTCAAAAATAAAACATTTGAAAACGGACCATTTTCCACATTTCTGAAGCATGACATAATGGGGGGGTGTTATCTCTTTTGTCAAAAATCAGCTGTTTTTGCTTGAACATTAAATGCCTCCAAATAGTATTTAATTCACTTCCCGAGCCCCTGTAAGCATGAAAATCACTTTAAACATGCTAATTTTAGCTCTAACACTGATGATCCACCTACAAATGTGAACTGACGTTCAAAAATAAAACATTTGAAAACGGACCATTTTCCACATTTCTGAAGCATGACGTAATGGGGGGGTGTTATCTCTTTTGTCGAAAATCAGCCGTTTTTGCTCGAACATTAAATGCCTCCAAATGGTATTTAATTAACTTCCCGGGGTGAAGAAACCCTTTTTGAGAACTCAGAGTGAGTAAATTGGCCATTTTCATGCACTTTTAACCATTCCATAAATCTTGTGTTTAGGGCCCCTGGAAGCATGAAAATCACTTTAAACATGCTAATTTTAGCTCTAACACTGATGATCCACCTACAAATGTGAACTGACGTTCAAAAATAAAACATTTGAAAACGGACCATTTTCCACATTTCTGAAGCATGACGTAATGGGGGGGGTGTTATCTCTTTTGTCAAAAATCTGCTGTTTTTGCTTGAACATTAAATGCCTCCAAATAGTATTTAATTCACTTCCCGAGCCCCTGGAAGCATGAAAATCACTTTAAACATGCTAATTTTAGCTCTAACACTGATGATCCACCTACAAATGTGAACTGACGTTCAAAAATAAAACATTTGAAAACGGACCATTTTCCACATTTCTGAAGCATGACGTAATGGGGGGGTGTTATCTTTTTTTTTTTGAAAATGAGCCGTTTTTGCTCGAACATTAAATGCCTCCAAATGGTATTTAATTAACTTCCCGGGGTGAAGAAACCCTTTTTGAGAACTCAGAGTGAGTAAATTGGCCATTTTCATGCACTTTTATCCATTCCATAAATCTTGTGTTTAGGGCCCCTGGAAGCATGAAAATCACTTTAAACATGCTAATTTTAGCTCTAACACTGATGATCCACCTACAAATGTGAACTGACGTTCAAAAATAAAACATTTGAAAACGGACCATTTTCCACATTTCTGAAGCATGACGTAATGGGGGGGTGTTATCTCTTCTGTCAAAAATCAGCTGTTTTTGCTCGAACATTAAATGCCTCCAAATGGTATTTAATTAACTTCCCGGGGTGAAGAAACCCTTTTTGAGAACTCAGAGTGAGTAAATTGGCCATTTTCATGCACTTTTATCCATTCCATAAATCTTGTGTTTAGGGCCCCTGGAAGCATGAAAATCACTTTAAACATGCTAATTTTAGCTCTAACACTGATGATCCACCTACAAATGTGAACTGACGTTCAAAAATAAAACATTATAAAACGGACCATTTTCCACATTTCTGAAGCATGACGTAATGGGGGGGTGTTATCTCTTTTGTCAAAAATCAGCTGTTTTTGATTGAACATTAAATGCCTCCAAATAGTATTTAATTCACTTCCCGAGCCCCTGGAAGCATGAAAATCACTTTAAACATGCTAATTTTAGCTCTAACACTGATGATCCACCTACAAATGTGAACTGACGTTCAAAAATAAAACATTTGAAAACGGACCATTTTCCACATTTCTGAAGCATGACGTAATGGGGGGGTGTTATCTCTTTTGTCGAAAATCAGCCGTTTTTGCTCGAACATTAAATGCCTCCAAATGGTATTTAATTAACTTCCCGGGGTGAAGAAACCCTTTTTGAGAACTCAGAGTGAGTAAATTGGCCATTTTCATGCACTTTTAACCATTCCATAAATCTTGTGTTTAGGGCCCCTGGAAGCATGAAAATCACTTTAAACATGCTAATTTTAGCTCTAACACTGATGATCCACCTACAAATGTGAACTGACGTTCAAAAATAAAACATTTGAAAACGGACCATTTTCCACATTTCTGAAGCATGACGTAATGGGGGGGGGGTGTTATCTCTTTTGTCAAAAATCTGCTGTTTTTGCTTGAACATTAAATGCCTCCAAATAGTATTTAATTCACTTCCCGAGCCCCTGGAAGCATGAAAATCACTTTAAACATGCTAATTTTAGCTCTAACACTGATGATCCACCTACAAATGTGAACTGACGTTCAAAAATAAAACATTTGAAAACGGACCATTTTCCACATTTCTGAAGCATGACGTAATGGGGGGGGGTGTTATCTCTTTTGTCGAAAATCAGCCGTTTTTGCTCGAACATTAAATGCCTCCAAATGGTATTTAATTAACTTCCCGGGGTGAAGAAACCCTTTTTGAGAACTCAGAGTGAGTAAATTGGCCATTTTCATGCACTTTTAACCATTCCATAAATCTTGTGTTTAGGGCCAATGGAAGCATGAAAATCACTTTAAACATGCTAATTTTAGCTCTAACACTGATGATCCACCTACAAATGTGAACTGACGTTCAAAAATAAAACATTTGAAAACGGACCATTTTCCACATTTCTGAAGCATGACGTAATGGGGGGGGTGTTATCTCTTTTGTCAAAAATCTGCTGTTTTTGCTTGAACATTAAATGCCTCCAAATATATTTAATTCACTTCCCGAGCCCCTGGAAGCATGAAAATCACTTTAAACATGCTAATTTTAGCTCTAACACTGATGATCCACCTACAAATGTGAACTGACGTTCAAAAATAAAACATTTGAAAACGGACCATTTTCCACATTTCTGAAGCATGACGTAATGGGGGGGTGTTATCTCTTTTGTCGAAAATCAGCCGTTTTTGCTCGAACATTAAATGCCTCCAAATGGTATTTAATTAACTTCCCGGGGTGAAGAAACCCTTTTTGAGAACTCAGAGTGAGTAAATTGGCCATTTTCATGCACTTTTAACCATTCCATAAATCTTGTGTTTAGGGCCCCTGGAAGCATGAAAATCACTTTAAACATGCTAATTTTAGCTCTAACACTGATTATCCACCTACAAATGTGAACTGACGTTCAAAAATAAAACATTTGAAAACGGACCATTTTCCACATTTCTGAAGCATGACGTAATGGGGGGGGGGTGTTATCTCTTTTGTCAAAAATCTGCTGTTTTTGCTTGAACATTAAATGCCTCCAAATAGTATTTAATTCACTTCCCGAGCCCCTGGAAGCATGAAAATCACTTTAAACATGCTAATTTTAGCTCTAACACTGATGATCCACCTACAAATGTGAACTGACGTTCAAAAATAAAACATTTGAAAACGGACCATTTTCCACATTTCTGAAGCATGACGTAATGGGAGGGGTGTTATCTCTTTTGTCAAAAATCTGCTGTTTTTGCTTGAACATTAAATGCCTCCAAATAGTATTTAATTCACTTCCCGAGCCCCTGGAAGCATGAAAATCACTTTAAACATGCTAATTTTAGCTCTAACACTGATGATCCACCTACAAATGTGAACTGACGTTCAAAAATAAAACATTTGAAAACGGACCATTTTCCACATTTCTGAAGCATGACGTAATGGGGGGGGTGTTATCTCTTTTGTCGAAAATCAGCTGTTTTTGCTCGAACATTAAATGCCTCCAAATGGTATTTAATTAACTTCCCGGGGTGAAGAAACCCTTTTTGAGAACTCAGAGTGAGTAAATTGGCCATTTTCATGCACTTTTAACCATTCCATAAATCTTGTGTTTAGGGCCCCTGGAAGCATGAAAATCACTTTAAACATACTAATTTTAGCTCTAACACTGATGATCCACCTACAAATGTGAACTGACGTTCAAAAATAAAACATTTGAAAACGGACCATTTTCCTCAATTCTGAAGCATGACGTAATGGGGGGGTGTTATCTCTTTTGTCAAAAATCTGCTGTTTTTGATTGAACATTAAATGCCTCCAAATAGTATTTAATTCACTTCCAGAGCCCCTGGAAGCATGAAAATCACTTTAAACATGCTAATTTTAGCTCTAACACTGATGATCCACCTACAAATGTGAACTGACGTTCAAAAATAAAACATTTGAAAACGGACCATTTTTCACATTTCTGAAGCATGACGTAATGGGGGGGGTGTTATCTCTTTTGTCAAAAATCTGCTGTTTTTGCTTGAACATTAAATGCCTCCAAATAGTATTTAATTCACTTCCCGAGCCCCTGGAAGCATGAAAATCACTTTAAACATGCTAATTTTAGCTCTAACACTGATGATCCACCTACAAATGTGAACTGACGTTCAAAAATAAAACATTTGAAAACGGACCATTTTCCACATTTCTGAAGCATGACGTAATGGGGGGGGTGTTATCTCTTTTGTCGAAAATCAGCCGTTTTTGCTCGAACATTAAATGCCTCCAAATGGTATTTAATTAACTTCCCGGGGTGAAAAAACCCTTTTTGAGAACTCAGAGTGAGTAAATTGGCCATTTTCATGCACTTTTAACCATTCCATAAATCTTGTGTTTAGGGCCCCTGGAAGCATGAAAATCACTTTAAACATGCTAATTTTAGCTCTAACACTGATGATCCACCTACAAATGTGAACTGACGTTCAAAAATAAAACATTTGAAAACGGACCATTTTCCACATTTCTGAAGCATGACGTAATGGGGGGTGTTATCTCTTTTGTCGAAAATCAGCCGTTTTTGCTCGAACATTAAATGCCTCCAAATGGTATTTAATTAACTTCCCGGGGTGAAGAAACCCTTTTTGAGAACTCAGAGTGAGTAAATTGGCCATTTTCATGCACTTTTAACCATTCCATAAATCTTGTGTTTAGGGACCCTGGAAGCATGAAAATCACTTTAAACATGCTAATTTTAGCTCTAACACTGATGATCCACCTACAAATGTGAACTGACGTTCAAAAATAAAACATTTGAAAACGGACCATTTTCCACATTTCTGAAGCATGACGTAATGGGGGGGTGTTATCTCTTTTGTTGTAAATCAGCCGTTTTTGCTCGAACATTAAATGCCTCCAAATGGTATTTAATTAACTTCCCGGGGTGAAGAAACCCTTTTTGAGAACTCAGAGTGAGTAAATTGGCCATTTTCATGCACTTTTAACCATTCCATAAATCTTGTGTTTAGGGCCCCTGGAAGCATGAAAATCACTTTAAACATGCTAATTTTAGCTCTAACACTGATGATCCACCTACAAATGTGAACTGACGTTCAAAAATAAAACATTTGAAAACGGACCATTTTCCACATTTCTGAAGCATGACATAATGGGGGGGTGTTATCTCTTTTGTCAAAAATCAGCTGTTTTTGCTTGAACATTAAATGCCTCCAAATAGTATTTAATTCACTTCCCGAACCCCTGTAAGCATGAAAATCACTTTAAACATGCTAATTTTAGCTCTAACACTGATGATCCACCTACAAATGTGAACTGACGTTCAAAAATAAAACATTTGAAAACGGACCATTTTCCACATTTCTGAAGCATGACGTAATGGGGGGGTGTTATCTCTTTTGTCGAAAATCAGCCGTTTTTGCTCGAACATTAAATGCCTCCAAATGGTATTTAATTAACTTCCCGGGGTGAAGAAACCCTTTTTGAGAACTCAGAGTGAGTAAATTGGCCATTTTCATGCACTTTTAACCATTCCATAAATCTTGTGTTTAGGGCCCCTGGAAGCATGAAAATCACTTTAAACATGCTAATTTTAGCTCTAACACTGATGATCCACCTACAAATGTGAACTGACGTTCAAAAATAAAACATTTGAAAACGGACCATTTTCCACATTTCTGAAGCATGACGTAATGGGGGGGGTGTTATCTCTTTTGTCAAAAATCTGCTGTTTTTGCTTGAACATTAAATGCCTCCAAATAGTATTTAATTCACTTCCCGAGCCCCTGGAAGCATGAAAATCACTTTAAACATGCTAATTTTAGCTCTAACACTGATGATCCACCTACAAATGTGAACTGACGTTCAAAAATAAAACATTTGAAAACGGACCATTTTCCACATTTCTGAAGCATGACGTAATGGGGGGGTGTTATCTTTTTTTTTTTGAAAATGAGCCGTTTTTGCTCGAACATTAAATGCCTCCAAATGGTATTTAATTAACTTCCCGGGGTGAAGAAACCCTTTTTGAGAACTCAGAGTGAGTAAATTGGCCATTTTCATGCACTTTTATCCATTCCATAAATCTTGTGTTTAGGGCCCCTGGAAGCATGAAAATCACTTTAAACATGCTAATTTTAGCTCTAACACTGATGATCCACCTACAAATGTGAACTGACGTTCAAAAATAAAACATTTGAAAACGGACCATTTTCCACATTTCTGAAGCATGACGTAATGGGGGGGTGTTATCTCTTTTGTCAAAAATCAGCTGTTTTTGATTGAACATTAAATGCCGCCAAATAGTATTTAATTCACTTCCCGAGCCCCTGGAAGCATGAAAATCACTTTAAACATGCTAATTTTAGCTCTAACACTGATGATCCACCTACAAATGTGAACTGACGTTCAAAAATAAAACATTTGAAAACGGACCATTTTCCACATTTCTGAAGCATGACGTAATGGGGGGGTGTTATCTCTTTTGTCGAAAATCAGCCGTTTTTGCTCGAACATTAAATGCCTCCAAATGGTATTTAATTAACTTCCCGGGGTGAAGAAACCCTTTTTGAGAACTCAGAGTGAGTAAATTGGCCATTTTCATGCACTTTTATCCATTCCATAAATCTTGTGTTTAGGGCCCCTGGAAGCATGAAAATCACTTTAAACATGCTAATTTTAGCTCTAACACTGATGATCCACCTACAAATGTGAACTGACGTTCAAAAATAAAACATTTGAAAACGGACCATTTTCCACATTTCTGAAGCATGACGTAATGGGGGGGTGTTATCTCTTTTGTCAAAAATCAGCTGTTTTTGATTGAACATTAAATGCCTCCAAATAGTATTTAATTCACTTCCCGAGCCCCTGGAAGCATGAAAATCACTTTAAACATGCTAATTTTAGCTCTAACACTGATGATCCACCTACAAATGTGAACTGACGTTCAAAAATAAAACATTTGAAAACGGACCATTTTCCACATTTCTGAAGCATGACGTAATGGGGGGTGTTATCTCTTTTGTCGAAAATCAGCCGTTTTTGCTCGAACATTAAATGCCTCCAAATGGTATTTAATTAACTTCCCGGGGTGAAGAAACCCTTTTTGAGAACTCAGAGTGAGTAAATTGGCCATTTTCATGCACTTTTAACCATTCCATAAATCTTGTGTTTAGGGCCCCTGGAAGCATGAAAATCACTTTAAACATGCTAATTTTAGCTCTAACACTGATGATCCACCTACAAATGTGAACTGACGTTCAAAAATAAAACATTTGAAAACGGACCATTTTCCACATTTCTGAAGCATGACGTAATGGGGGGGTGTTATCTCTTTTGTCAAAAATCAGCTGTTTTTGATTGAACATTAAATGCCGCCAAATAGTATTTAATTCACTTCCCGAGCCCCTGGAAGCATGAAAATCACTTTAAACATGCTAATTTTAGCTCTAACACTGATGATCCACCTACAAATGTGAACTGACGTTCAAAAATAAAACATTTGAAAACGGACCATTTTCCACATTTCTGAAGCATGACGTAATGGGGGGGTGTTATCTCTTTTGTCGAAAATCAGCCGTTTTTGCTCGAACATTAAATGCCTCCAAATGGTATTTAATTAACTTCCCGGGGTGAAGAAACCCTTTTTGAGAACTCAGAGTGAGTAAATTGGCCATTTTCATGCACTTTTATCCATTCCATAAATCTTGTGTTTAGGGCCCCTGGAAGCATGAAAATCACTTTAAACATGCTAATTTTAGCTCTAACACTGATGATCCACCTACAAATGTGAACTGACGTTCAAAAATAAAACATTTGAAAACGGACCATTTTCCACATTTCTGAAGCATGACGTAATGGGGGGGTGTTATCTCTTTTGTCAAAAATCAGCTGTTTTTGATTGAACATTAAATGCCTCCAAATAGTATTTAATTCACTTCCCGAGCCCCTGGAAGCATGAAAATCACTTTAAACATGCTAATTTTAGCTCTAACACTGATGATCCACCTACAAATGTGAACTGACGTTCAAAAATAAAACATTTGAAAACGGACCATTTTCCACATTTCTGAAGCATGACGTAATGGGGGGTGTTATCTCTTTTGTCGAAAATCAGCCGTTTTTGCTCGAACATTAAATGCCTCCAAATGGTATTTAATTAACTTCCCGGGGTGAAGAAACCCTTTTTGAGAACTCAGAGTGAGTAAATTGGCCATTTTCATGCACTTTTAACCATTCCATAAATCTTGTGTTTAGGGCCCCTGGAAGCATGAAAATCACTTTAAACATGCTAATTTTAGCTCTAACACTGATGATCCACCTACAAATGTGAACTGACGTTCAAAAATAAAACATTTGAAAACGGACCATTTTCCACATTTCTGAAGCATGACGTAATGGGGGGGGGTGTTATCTCTTTTGTCAAAAATCTGCTGTTTTTGCTTGAACATTAAATGCCTCCAAATAGTATTTAATTCACTTCCCGAGCCCCTGGAAGCATGAAAATCACTTTAAACATGCTAATTTTAGCTCTAACACTGATGATCCACCTACAAATGTGAACTGACGTTCAAAAATAAAACATTTGAAAACGGACCATTTTCCACATTTCTGAAGCATGACGTAATGGGGGGGGGTGTTATCTCTTTTGTCGAAAATCAGCCGTTTTTGCTCGAACATTAAATGCCTCCAAATGGTATTTAATTAACTTCCCGGGGTGAAGAAACCCTTTTTGAGAACTCAGAGTGAGTAAATTGGCCATTTTCATGCACTTTAACCATTCCATAAATCTTGTGTTTAGGGCCAATGGAAGCATGAAAATCACTTTAAACATGCTAATTTTAGCTCTAACACTGATGATCCACCTACAAATGTGAACTGACATTCAAAAATAAAACATTTGAAAACGGACCATTTTCCACATTTCTGAAGCATGACGTAATGGGGGGGGTGTTATCTCTTTTGTCAAAAATCTGCTGTTTTTGCTTGAACATTAAATGCCTCCAAATATATTTAATTCACTTCCCGAGCCCCTGGAAGCATGAAAATCACTTTAAACATGCTAATTTTAGCTCTAACACTGATGATCCACCTACAAATGTGAACTGACGTTCAAAAATAAAACATTTGAAAACGGACCATTTTCCACATTTCTGAAGCATGACGTAATGGGGGGGTGTTATCTCTTTTGTCGAAAATCAGCCGTTTTTGCTCGAACATTAAATGCCTCCAAATGGTATTTAATTAACTTCCCGGGGTGAAGAAACCCTTTTTGAGAACTCAGAGTGAGTAAATTGGCCATTTTCATGCACTTTTAACCATTCCATAAATCTTGTGTTTAGGGCCCCTGGAAGCATGAAAATCACTTTAAACATGCTAATTTTAGCTCTAACACTGATGATCCACCTACAAATGTGAACTGACGTTCAAAAATAAAACATTTGAAAACGGACCATTTTCCTCAATTCTGAAGCATGACGTAATGGGGGGGTGTTATCTCTTTTGTCAAAAATCTGCTGTTTTTGATTGAACATTAAATGCCTCCAAATAGTATTTAATTCACTTCCCGAGCCCCTGGAAGCATGAAAATCACTTTAAACATGCTAATTTTAGCTCTAACACTGATGATCCACCTACAAATGTGAACTGACGTTCAAAAATAAAACATTTGAAAACGGACCATTTTCCACATTTCTGAAGCATGACGTAATGGGGGGTGTTATCTCTTTTGTCGAAAATCAGCCGTTTTTGCTCGAACATTAAATGCCTCCAAATGGTATTTAATTAACTTCCCGGGGTGAAGAAACCCTTTTTGAGAACTCCGAGTGAGTAAGCCATTTTCATGCACTTTTAACCATTCCATAAATCTTGTGTTTAGGGCCCCTGGAAGCATGAAAATCACTTTAAACATGCTAATTTTAGCTCTAACACTGATGATCCACCTACAAATGTGAACTGACGTTCAAAAATAAAACATTTGAAAACGGACCATTTTCCACATTTCTGAAGCATGACGTAATGGGGGGGTGTTATCTCTTTTGTTGTAAATCAGCCGTTTTTGCTCGAACATTAAATGCCTCCAAATGGTATTTAATTAACTTCCCGGGGTGAAGAAACCCTTTTTGAGAACTCAGAGTGAGTAAATTGGCCATTTTCATGCACTTTTAACCATTCCATAAATCTTGTGTTTAGGGCCCCTGGAAGCATGAAAATCACTTTAAACATGCTAATTTTAGCTCTAACACTGATGATCCACCTACAAATGTGAACTGACGTTCAAAAATAAAACATTTGAAAACGGACCATTTTCCACATTTCTGAAGCATGACATAATGGGGGGGTGTTATCTCTTTTGTCAAAAATCAGCTGTTTTTGCTTGAACATTAAATGCCTCCAAATAGTATTTAATTCACTTCCCGAGCCCCTGTAAGCATGAAAATCACTTTAAACATGCTAATTTTAGCTCTAACACTGATGATCCACCTACAAATGTGAACTGACGTTCAAAAATAAAACATTTGAAAACGGACCATTTTCCACATTTCTGAAGCATGACGTAATGGGGGGGTGTTATCTCTTTTGTCGAAAATCAGCCGTTTTTGCTCGAACATTAAATGCCTCCAAATGGTATTTAATTAACTTCCCGGGGTGAAGAAACCCTTTTTGAGAACTCAGAGTGAGTAAATTGGCCATTTTCATGCACTTTTAACCATTCCATAAATCTTGTGTTTAGGGCCCCTGGAAGCATGAAAATCACTTTAAACATGCTAATTTTAGCTCTAACACTGATGATCCACCTACAAATGTGAACTGACGTTCAAAAATAAAACATTTGAAAACGGACCATTTTCCACATTTCTGAAGCATGACGTAATGGGGGGGGGTGTTATCTCTTTTGTCAAAAATCTGCTGTTTTTGCTTGAACATTAAATGCCTCCAAATAGTATTTAATTCACTTCCCGAGCCCCTGGAAGCATGAAAATCACTTTAAACATGCTAATTTTAGCTCTAACACTGATGATCCACCTACAAATGTGAACTGACGTTCAAAAATAAAACATTTGAAAACGGACCATTTTCCACATTTCTGAAGCATGACGTAATGGGGGGGTGTTATCTCTTTTGTCGAAAATCAGCCGTTTTTGCTCGAACATTAAATGCCTCCAAATGGTATTTAATTAACTTCCCGGGGTGAAGAAACCCTTTTTGAGAACTCAGAGTGAGTAAATTGGCCATTTTCATGCACTTTTATCCATTCCATAAATCTTGTGTTTAGGGCCCCTGGAAGCATGAAAATCACTTTAAACATGCTAATTTTAGCTCTAACACTGATGATCCACCTACAAATGTGAACTGACGTTCAAAAATAAAACATTTGAAAACGGACCATTTTCCACATTTCTGAAGCATGACGTAATGGGGGGGTGTTATCTCTTTTGTCAAAAATCAGCTGTTTTTGATTGAACATTAAATGCCTCCAAATAGTATTTAATTCACTTCCCGAGCCCCTGGAAGCATGAAAATCACTTTAAACATGCTAATTTTAGCTCTAACACTGATGATCCACCTACAAATGTGAACTGACGTTCAAAAATAAAACATTTGAAAATGGACCATTTTCCACATTTCTGAAGCATGACGTAATGGGGGGGTGTTATCTCTTTTGTTGAAAATCAGCCGTTTTTGCTCGAACATTAAATGCCTCCAAATGGTATTTAATTAACTTCCCGGTGTGAAGAAACCCTTTTTGAGAACTCAGAGTGAGTAAATTGGCCATTTTCATGCACTTTTATCCATTCCATAAATCTTGTGTTTAGGGCCCCTGGAAGCATGAAAATCACTTTAAACATGCTAATTTTAGCTCTAACACTGATGATCCACCTACAAATGTGAACTGACGTTCAAAAATAAAACATTTGAAAACGGACCATTTTCCACATTTCTGAAGCATGACGTAATGGGGGGGGGGGTGTTATCTCTTTTGTCAAAAATCTGCTGTTTTTGCTTGAACATTAAATGCCTCCAAATAGTATTTAATTCACTTCCCGAGCCCCTGGAAGCATGAAAATCACTTTAAACATGCTAATTTTAGCTCTAACACTGATGATCCACCTACAAATGTGAACTGACGTTCAAAAATAAAACATTTGAAAACGGACCATTTTCCACATTTCTGAAGCATGACGTAATGGGGGGGGTGTTATCTCTTTTGTCGAAAATCAGCCGTTTTTGCTCGAACATTAAATGCCTCCAAATGGTATTTAATTAACTTCCCGGGGTGAAGAAACCCTTTTTGAGAACTCAGAGTGAGTAAATTGGCCATTTTCATGCACTTTTAACCATTCCATAAATCTTGTGTTTAGGGCCCCTGGAAGCATGAAAATCACTTTAAACATGCTAATTTTAGCTCTAACACTGATGATCCACCTACAAATGTGAACTGACGTTCAAAAATAAAACATTTGAAAACGGACCATTTTCCACATTTCTGAAGCATGACGTAATGGGGGGGGGGTGTTATCTCTTTTGTCAAAAATCAGCCGTTTTTGCTCGAACATTAAATGCCTCCAAATGGTATTTAATTAACTTCCCGGGGTGAAGAAACCCTTTTTGCGAACTCAGAGTGGGTAAATTGGCCATTTTCATGCACTTTTAACCATTCCATAAATCTTGTGTTTAGGGCCCCTGGAAGCATGAAAATCACTTTAAACATGCTAATTTTAGCTCTAACACTGATGATCCACCTACAAATGTGAACTGACGTTCAAAAATAAAACATTTGAAAACGGACCATTTTCCTCAATTCTGAAGCATGACGTAATGGGGGGGTGTTATCTCTTTTGTCAAAAATCTGCTGTTTTTGATTGAACATTAAATGCCTCCAAATAGTATTTAATTCACTTCCCGAGCCCCTGGAAGCATGAAAATCACTTTAAACATGCTAATTTTAGCTCTAACACTGATGATCCACCTACAAATGTGAACTGACGTTCAAAAATAAAACATTTGAAAACGGACCATTTTCCACATTTCTGAAGCATGACGTAATGGGGGGGTGTTATCTCTTTTGTCGAAAATCAGCCGTTTTTGCTCGAACATTAAATGCCTCCAAATGGTATTTAATTAACTTCCCGGGGTGAAGAAACCCTTTTTGAGAACTCAGAGTGAGTAAATTGGCCATTTTCATGCACTTTTAACCATTCCATAAATCTTGTGTTTAGGGCCCCTGGAAGCATGAAAATCACTTTAAACATGCTAATTTTAGCTCTAACACTGATGATCCACCTACAAATGTGAACTGACGTTCAAAAATAAAACATTTGAAAACGGACCATTTTCCACATTTCTGAAGCATGACGTAATGGGGGGTGTTATCTCTTTTGTCGAAAATCAGCCGTTTTTGCTCGAACATTAAATGCCTCCAAATGGTATTTAATTAACTTCCCGGGGTGAAGAAACCCTTTTTGAGAACTCAGAGTGAGTAAATTGGCCATTTTCATGCACTTTTAACCATTCCATAAATCTTGTGTTTAGGGACCCTGGAAGCATGAAAATCACTTTAAACATGCTAATTTTAGCTCTAACACTGATGATCCACCTACAAATGTGAACTGACGTTCAAAAATAAAACATTTGAAAACGGACCATTTTCCACATTTCTGAAGCATGACGTAATGGGGGGGTGTTATCTTTTTTTTTTTGAAAATGAGCCGTTTTTGCTCGAACATTAAATGCCTCCAAATGGTATTTAATTAACTTACCGGGGTGAAGAAACCCTTTTTGAGAACTCAGAGTGAGTAAATTGGCCATTTTCATGCACTTTTATCCATTCCATAAATCTTGTGTTTACGGCCCCTGGAAGCATGAAAATCACTTTAAACATGCTAATTTTAGCTCTAACACTGATGATCCACCTACAAATGTGAACTGACGTTCAAAAATAAAACATTTGAAAACGGACCATTTTCCACATTTCTGAAGCATGACGTAATGGGGGGGTGTTATCTCTTTTGTCAAAAATCAGCTGTTTTTGATTGAACATTAAATGCCGCCAAATAGTATTTAATTCACTTCCCGAGCCCCTGGAAGCATGAAAATCACTTTAAACATGCTAATTTTAGCTCTAACACTGATGATCCACCTACAAATGTGAACTGACGTTCAAAAATAAAACATTTGAAAACGGACCATTTTCCACATTTCTGAAGCATGACGTAATGGGGGGGTGTTATCTCTTTTGTCGAAAATCAGCCGTTTTTGCTCGAACATTAAATGCCTCCAAATGGTATTTAATTAACTTCCCGGGGTGAAGAAACCCTTTTTGAGAACTCAGAGTGAGTAAATTGGCCATTTTCATGCACTTTTATCCATTCCATAAATCTTGTGTTTAGGGCCCCTGGAAGCATGAAAATCACTTTAAACATGCTAATTTTAGCTCTAACACTGATGATCCACCTACAAATGTGAACTGACGTTCAAAAATAAAACATTTGAAAACGGACCATTTTCCACATTTCTGAAGCATGACGTAATGGGGGGGTGTTATCTCTTTTGTCAAAAATCAGCTGTTTTTGATTGAACATTAAATGCCTCCAAATAGTATTTAATTCACTTCCCGAGCCCCTGGAAGCATGAAAATCACTTTAAACATGCTAATTTTAGCTCTAACACTGATGATCCACCTACAAATGTGAACTGACGTTCAAAAATAAAACATTTGAAAACGGACCATTTTCCACATTTCTGAAGCATGACGTAATGGGGGGGTGTTATCTCTTTTGTCGAAAATCAGCCGTTTTTGCTCGAACATTAAATGCCTCCAAATGGTATTTAATTAACTTCCCGGGGTGAAGAAACCCTTTTTGAGAACTCAGAGTGAGTAAATTGGCCATTTTCATGCACTTTTATCCATTCCATAAATCTTGTGTTTAGGGCCCCTGGAAGCATGAAAATCACTTTAAACATGCTAATTTTAGCTCTAACACTGATGATCCACCTACAAATGTGAACTGACGTTCAAAAATAAAACATTTGAAAACGGACCATTTTCCACATTTCTGAAGCATGACGTAATGGGGGGGGGGGTGTTATCTCTTTTGTCAAAAATCTGCTGTTTTTGCTTGAACATTAAATGCCTCCAAATAGTATTTAATTCACTTCCCGAGCCCCTGGAAGCATGAAAATCACTTTAAACATGCTAATTTTAGCTCTAACACTGATGATCCACCTATAAATGTGAACTGACGTTCAAAAATAAAACATTTGAAAACGGACCATTTTCCACATTTCTGAAGCATGACGTAATGGGGGGGGTGTTATCTCTTTTGTCGAAAATCAGCCGTTTTTGCTCGAACATTAAATGCCTCCAAATGGTATTTAATTAACTTCCCGGGGTGAAGAAACCCTTTTTGAGAACTCAGAGTGAGTAAATTGGCCATTTTCATGCACTTTTAACCATTCCATAAATCTTGTGTTTAGGGCCCCTGGAAGCATGAAAATCACTTTAAACATGCTAATTTTAGCTCTAACACTGATGATCCACCTACAAATGTGAACTGACGTTCAAAAATAAAACATTTGAAAACGGACCATTTTCCACATTTCTGAAGCATGACGTAATGGGGGGGTGTTATCTCTTTTGTCAAAAACCTGCTGTTTTTGCTTGAACATTAAATGCCTCCAAATATATTTAATTCACTTCCCGAGCCCCTGGAAGCATGAAAATCACTTTAAACATGCTAATTTTAGCTCTAACACTGATGATCCACCTACAAATGTGAACTGACGTTCAAAAATAAAACATTTGAAAACGGACCATTTTCCACATTTCTGAAGCATGACGTAATGGGGGGGTGTTATCTCTTTTGTCGAAAATCAGCCGTTTTTGCTCGAACATTAAATGCCTCCAAATGGTATTTAATTAACTTCCCGGGGTGAAGAAAGCCTTTTTGAGAACTCAGAGTGAGTAAGCCATTTTCATGCACTTTTAACCATTCCATAAATCTTGTGTTTAGGGCCCCTGGAAGCATGAAAATCACTTTAAACATGCTAATTTTAGCTCTAACACTGATGATCCACCTACAAATGTGAACTGACGTTCAAAAATAAAACATTTGAAAACGGACCATTTTCCACATTTCTGAAGCATGACGTAATGGGGGGGTGTAATCTCTTTTGTTGTAAATCAGCCATTTTTGCTCGAACATTAAATGCCTCCAAATGGTATTTAATTAACTTCCCGGGGTGAAGAAACCCTTTTTGAGAACTCAGAGTGAGTAAATTGGCCATTTTCATGCACTTTTAACCATTCCATAAATCTTGTGTTTAGGGCCCCTGGAAGCATGAAAATCACTTTAAACATGCTAATTTTAGCTCTAACACTGATGATCCACCTACAAATGTGAACTGACGTTCAAAAATAAAACATTTGAAAACGGACCATTTTCCACATTTCTGAAGCATGACATAATGGGGGGGTGTTATCTCTTTTGTCAAAAATCAGCTGTTTTTGCTTGAACATTAAATGCCTCCAAATAGTATTTAATTCACTTCCCGAGCCCCTGTAAGCATGAAAATCACTTTAAACATGCTAATTTTAGCTCTAACACTGATGATCCACCTACAAATGTGAACTGACGTTCAAAAATAAAACATTTGAAAACGGACCATTTTCCACATTTCTGAAGCATGACGTAATGGGGGGGTGTTATCTCTTTTGTCGAAAATCAGCCGTTTTTGCTCGAACATTAAATGCCTCCAAATGGTATTTAATTAACTTCCCGGGGTGAAGAAACCCTTTTTGAGAACTCAGAGTGAGTAAATTGGCCATTTTCATGCACTTTTAACCATTCCATAAATCTTGTGTTTAGGGCCCCTGGAAGCATGAAAATCACTTTAAACATGCTAATTTTAGCTCTAACACTGATGATCCACCTACAAATGTGAACTGACGTTCAAAAATAAAACATTTGAAAACGGACCATTTTCCACATTTCTGAAGCATGACATAATGGGGGGGTGTTATCTCTTTTGTCAAAAATCAGCTGTTTTTGCTTGAACATTAAATGCCTCCAAATAGTATTTAATTCACTTCCCGAGCCCCTGTAAGCATGAAAATCACTTTAAACATGCTAATTTTAGCTCTAACACTGATGATCCACCTACAAATGTGAACTGACGTTCAAAAATAAAACATTTGAAAACGGACCATTTTCCACATTTCTGAAGCATGACGTAATGGGGGGGTGTTATCTCTTTTGTCGAAAATCAGTCGTTTTTGCTCGAACATTAAATGCCTCCAAATGGTATTTAATTAACTTCCCGGGGTGAAGAAACCCTTTTTGAGAACTCAGAGTGAGTAAATTGGCCATTTTCATGCACTTTTAACCATTCCATAAATCTTGTGTTTAGGGCCCCTGGAAGCATGAAAATCACTTTAAATATGCTAATTTTAGCTCTAACACTGATGATCTACCTACAAATGTGAACTGACGTTCAAAAATAAAACATTTGAAAACGGACCATTTTCCACATTTCTGAAGCATGACGTAATGGGGGGGGTGTTATCTCTTTTGTCAAAAATCTGCTGTTTTTGCTTGAACATTAAATGCCTCCAAATAGTATTTAATTCACTTCCCGAGCCCCTGGAAGCATGAAAATCACTTTAAACATGCTAATTTTAGCTCTAACACTGATGATCCACCTACAAATGTGAACTGACGTTCAAAAATAAAACATTTGAAAACGGACCATTTTCCACATTTCTGAAGCATGACGTAATGGGGGGGTGTTATCTCTTTTGTCGAAAATCAGCCGTTTTTGCTCGAACATTAAATGCCTCCAAATGGTATTTAATTAACTTCCCGGGGTGAAGAAACCCTTTTTGAGAACTCAGAGTGAGTAAATTGGCCATTTTCATGCACTTTTATCCATTCCATAAATCTTGTGTTTAGGGCCCCTGGAAGCATGAAAATCACTTTAAACATGCTAATTTTAGCTCTAACACTGATGATCCACCTACAAATGTGAACTGACGTTCAAAAATAAAACATTTGAAAACGGACCATTTTCCACATTTCTGAAGCATGACGTAATGGGGGGGGTGTTATCTCTTTTGTCAAAAATCAGCTGTTTTTGATTGAACATTAAATGCCTCCAAATAGTATTTAATTCACTTCCCGAGCCCCTGGAAGCATGAAAATCACTTTAAACATGCTAATTTTAGCTCTAACACTGATGATCCACCTACAAATGTGAACTGACGTTCAAAAATAAAACATTTGAAAATGGACCATTTTCCACATTTCTGAAGCATGACGTAATGGGGGGGTGTTATCTCTTTTGTTGAAAATCAGCCGTTTTTGCTCGAACATTAAATGCCTCCAAATGGTATTTAATTAACTTCCCGGGGTGAAGAAACCCTTTTTGAGAACTCAGAGTGAGTAAATTGGCCATTTTCATGCACTTTTAACCATTCCATAAATCTTGTGTTTAGGGCCCCTGGAAGCATGAAAATCACTTTAAACATGCTAATTTTAGCTCTAACACTGATGATCCACCTACAAATGTGAACTGACGTTCAAAAATAAAACATTTGAAAACGGACCATTTTCCACATTTCTGAAGCATGACGTAATGGGGGGGGTGTTATCTCTTTTGTCAAAAATCTGCTGTTTTTGCTTGAACATTAAATGCCTCCAAATAGTATTTAATTCACTTCCCGAGCCCCTGGAAGCATGAAAATCACTTTAAACATGCTAATTTTAGCTCTAACACTGATGATCCACCTACAAATGTGAACTGACGTTCAAAAATAAAACATTTGAAAACGGACCATTTTCCACATTTCTGAAGCATGACGTAATGGGGAGGGTGTTATCTCTTTTGTCGAAAATCAGCCGTTTTTGCTCGAACATTAAATGCCTCCAAATGGTATTTAATTAACTTCCCGGGGTGAAGAAACCCTTTTTGAGAACTCAGAGTGAGTAAATTGGCCATTTTCATGCACTTTTAACCATTCCATAAATCTTGTGTTTAGGGCCCCTGGAAGCATGAAAATCACTTTAAACATGCTAATTTTAGCTCTAACACTGATGATCCACCTACAAATGTGAACTGACATTCAAAAATAAAACATTTGAAAACGGACCATTTTCCACATTTCTGAAGCATGACGTAATGGGGGGGGGTGTTATCTCTTTTGTCAAAAATCTGCTGTTTTTGCTTGAACATTAAATGCCTCCAAATAGTATTTAATTCACTTCCCGAGCCCCTGGAAGCATGAAAATCACTTTAAACATGCTAATTTTAGCTCTAACACTGATGATCCACCTACAAATGTGAACTGACGTTCAAAAATAAAACATTTGAAAACGGACCATTTTCCACATTTCTGAAGCATGACGTAATGGGGGGGGTGTTATCTCTTTTGTCGAAAATCAGCCGTTTTTGCTCGAACATTAAATGCCTCCAAATGGTATTTAATTAACTTCCCGGGGTGAAGAAACCCTTTTTGAGAACTCAGAGTGAGTAAATTGGCCATTTTCATGCACTTTTAACCATTCCATAAATCTTGTGTTTAGGGCCCCTGGAAGCATGAAAATCACTTTAAACATGCTAATTTTAGCTCTAACACTGATGATCCACCTACAAATGTGAACTGACGTTCAAAAATAAAACATTTGAAAACGGACCATTTTCCACATTTCTGAAGCATGACGTAATGGGGGGGTGTTATCTCTTTTGTCGAAAATCAGCCGTTTTTGCTCGAACATTAAATGCCTCCAAATGGTATTTAATTAACTTCCCGGGGTGAAGAAAGCCTTTTTGAGAACTCAGAGTGAGTAAGCCATTTTCATGCACTTTTAACCATTCCATAAATCTTGTGTTTAGGGCCCCTGGAAGCATGAAAATCACTTTAAACATGCTAATTTTAGCTCTAACACTGATGATCCACCTACAAATGTGAACTGACGTTCAAAAATAAAACATTTGAAAACGGACCATTTTCCACATTTCTGAAGCATGACGTAATGGGGGGGTGTAATCTCTTTTGTTGTAAATCAGCCGTTTTTGCTCGAACATTAAATGCCTCCAAATGGTATTTAATTAACTTCCCGGGGTGAAGAAACCCTTTTTGAGAACTCAGAGTGAGTAAATTGGCCATTTTCATGCACTTTTAACCATTCCATAAATCTTGTGTTTAGGGCCCCTGGAAGCATGAAAATCACTTTAAACATGCTAATTTTAGCTCTAACACTGATGATCCACCTACAAATGTGAACTGACGTTCAAAAATAAAACATTTGAAAACGGACCATTTTCCACATTTCTGAAGCATGACATAATGGGGGGGTGTTATCTCTTTTTTCAAAAATCAGCTGTTTTTGCTTGAACATTAAATGCCTCCAAATAGTATTTAATTCACTTCCCGAGCCCCTGTAAGCATGAAAATCACTTTAAACATGCTAATTTTAGCTCTAACACTGATGATCCACCTACAAATGTGAACTGACGTTCAAAAATAAAACATTTGAAAACGGACCATTTTCCACATTTCTGAAGCATGACGTAATGGGGGGGTGTTATCTCTTTTGTCGAAAATCAGCCGTTTTTGCTCGAACATTAAATGCCTCCAAATGGTATTTAATTAACTTCCCGGGGTGAAGAAACCCTTTTTGAGAACTCAGAGTGAGTAAATTGGCC
Source organism: Lissotriton vulgaris (assembly GCF_964263255.1). Lineage (NCBI taxonomy): Eukaryota > Metazoa > Chordata > Amphibia > Caudata > Salamandridae > Lissotriton > Lissotriton vulgaris. The sequence goes on along the minus strand of NW_028247414.1, from coordinate 24,956 downwards.
ATTTTCATGCACTTTTAACCATTCCATAAATCTTGTGTTTAGGGCCCCTGGAAGCATGAAAATCACTTTAAACATGCTAATTTTAGCTCTAACACTGATGATCCACCTACAAATGTGAACTGACGTTCAAAAATAAAACATTTGAAAACGGACCATTTTCCACATTTCTGAAGCATGACATAATGGGGGGGTGTTATCTCTTTTGTCAAAAATCAGCTGTTTTTGCTTGAACATTAAATGCCTCCAAATAGTATTTAATTCACTTCCCGAGCCCCTGTAAGCATGAAAATCACTTTAAACATGCTAATTTTAGCTCTAACACTGATGATCCACCTACAAATGTGAACTGACGTTCAAAAATAAAACATTTGAAAACGGACCATTTTCCACATTTCTGAAGCATGACGTAATGGGGGGGGTGTTATCTCTTTTGTCAAAAATCTGCTGTTTTTGCTTGAACATTAAATGCCTCCAAATAGTATTTAATTCACTTCCCGAGCCCCTGGAAGCATGAAAATCACTTTAAACATGCTAATTTTAGCTCTAACACTGATGATCCACCTACAAATGTGAACTGACGTTCAAAAATAAAACATTTGAAAACGGACCATTTTCCACATTTCTGAAGCATGACGTAATGGGGGGGTGTTATCTCTTTTGTCGAAAATCAGCCGTTTTTGCTCGAACATTAAATGCCTCCAAATGGTATTTAATTAACTTCCCGGGGTGAAGAAACCCTTTTTGAGAACTCAGAGTGAGTAAATTGGCCATTTTCATGCACTTTTATCCATTCCATAAATCTTGTGTTTAGGGCCCCTGGAAGCATGAAAATCACTTTAAACATGCTAATTTTAGCTCTAACACTGATGATCCACCTACAAATGTGAACTGACGTTCAAAAATAAAACATTTGAAAACGGACCATTTTCCACATTTCTGAAGCATGACGTAATGGGGGGGTGTTATCTCTTTTGTCAAAAATCAGCTGTTTTTGATTGAACATTAAATGCCTCCAAATAGTATTTAATTCACTTCCCGAGCCCCTGGAAGCATGAAAATCACTTTAAACATGCTAATTTTAGCTCTAACACTGATGATCCACCTACAAATGTGAACTGACGTTCAAAAATAAAACATTTGAAAATGGACCATTTTCCACATTTCTGAAGCATGACGTAATGGGGGGGTGTTATCTCTTTTGTTGAAAATCAGCCGTTTTTGCTCGAACATTAAATGCCTCCAAATGGTATTTAATTAACTTCCCGGGGTGAAGAAACCCTTTTTGAGAACTCAGAGTGAGTAAATTGGCCATTTTCATGCACTTTTAACCATTCCATAAATCTTGTGTTTAGGGCCCCTGGAAGCATGAAAATCACTTTAAACATGCTAATTTTAGCTCTAACACTGATGATCCACCTACAAATGTGAACTGACGTTCAAAAATAAAACATTTGAAAACGGACCATTTTCCACATTTCTGAAGCATGACGTAATGGGGGGGGTGTTATCTCTTTTGTCAAAAATCTGCTGTTTTTGCTTGAACATTAAATGCCTCCAAATAGTATTTAATTCACTTCCCGAGCCCCTGGAAGCATGAAAATCACTTTAAACATGCTAATTTTAGCTCTAACACTGATGATCCACCTACAAATGTGAACTGACGTTCAAAAATAAAACATTTGAAAACGGACCATTTTCCACATTTCTGAAGCATGACGTAATGGCGAGGGTGTTATCTCTTTTGTCGAAAATCAGCCGTTTTTGCTCGAACATTAAATGCCTCCAAATGGTATTTAATTAACTTCCCGGGGTGAAGAAACACTTTTTGAGAACTCAGAGTGAGTAAATTGGCCATTTTCATGCACTTTTAACCATTCCATAAATCTTGTGTTTAGGGCCCCTGGAAGCATGAAAATCACTTTAAACATGCTAATTTTAGCTCTAACACTGATGATCCACCTACAAATGTGAACTGACGTTCAAAAATAAAACATTTGAAAACGGACCATTTTCCACATTTCTGAAGCATGACGTAATGGGGGGGGGTGTTATCTCTTTTGTCAAAAATCTGCTGTTTTTGCTTGAACATTAAATGCCTCCAAATAGTATTTAATTCACTTCCCGAGCCCCTGGAAGCATGAAAATCACTTTAAACATGCTAATTTTAGCTCTAACACTGATGATCCACCTACAAATGTGAACTGACGTTCAAAAATAAAACATTTGAAAACGGACCATTTTCCACATTTCTGAAGCATGACGTAATGGGGGGGTGTTATCTCTTTTGTCGAAAATCAGCCGTTTTTGCTCGAACATTAAATGCCTCCAAATGGTATTTAATTAACTTCCCGGGGTGAAGAAACCCTTTTTGCGAACTCAGAGTGGGTAAATTGGCCATTTTCATGCACTTTTAACCATTCCATAAATCTTGTGTTTAGGGCCCCTGGAAGCATGAAAATCACTTTAAACATGCTAATTTTAGCTCTAACACTGATGATCCACCTACAAATGTGAACTGACGTTCAAAAATAAAACATTTGAAAACGGACCATTTTCCTCAATTCTGAAGCATGACGTAATGGGGGGGTGTTATCTCTTTTGTCAAAAATCTGCTGTTTTTGATTGAACATTAAATGCCTCCAAATAGTATTTAATTCACTTCCCGAGCCCCTGGAAGCATGAAAATCACTTTAAACATGCTAATTTTAGCTCTAACACTGATGATCCACCTACAAATGTGAACTGACGTTCAAAAATAAAACATTTGAAAACGGACCATTTTCCACATTTCTGAAGCATGACGTAATGGGGGGGTGTTATCTCTTTTGTCGAAAATCAGCCGTTTTTGCTCGAACATTAAATGCCTCCAAATGGTATTTAATTAACTTCCCGGGGTGAAGAAACCCTTTTTGAGAACTCAGAGTGAGTAAATTGGCCATTTTCATGCACTTTTAACCATTCCATAAATCTTGTGTTTAGGGCCCCTGGAAGCATGAAAATCACTTTAAACATGCTAATTTTAGCTCTAACACTGATGATCCACCTACAAATGTGAACTGACGTTCAAAAATAAAACATTTGAAAACGGACCATTTTCCACATTTCTGAAGCATGACGTAATGGGGGGTGTTATCTCTTTTGTCGAAAATCAGCCGTTTTTGCTCGAACATTAAATGCCTCCAAATGGTATTTAATTAACTTCCCGGGGTGAAGAAACCCTTTTTGAGAACTCAGAGTGAGTAAATTGGCCATTTTCATGCACTTTTAACCATTCCATAAATCTTGTGTTTAGGGACCCTGGAAGCATGAAAATCACTTTAAACATGCTAATTTTAGCTCTAACACTGATGATCCACCTACAAATGTGAACTGACGTTCAAAAATAAAACATTTGAAAACGGACCATTTTCCACATTTCTGAAGCATGACGTAATGGGGGGGTGTTATCTCTTTTGTCAAAAATCAGCTGTTTTTGATTGAACATTAAATGCCTCCAAATAGTATTTAATTCACTTCCCGAGCCCCTGGAAGCATGAAAATCACTTTAAACATGCTAATTTTAGCTCTAACACTGATGATCCACCTACAAATGTGAACTGACGTTGAAAAATAAAACATTTGAAAAGGGACCATTTTCCACATTTCTGAAGCATGACGTAATGGGGGGTGTTATCTCTTTTGTCGAAAATCAGCCGTTTTTGCTCGAACATTAAATGCCTCCAAATGGTATTTAATTAACTTCCCGGGGTGAAGAAACCCTTTTTGAGAACTCAGAGTGAGTAAATTGGCCATTTCCATGCACTTTTAACCATTCCATAAATCTTGTGTTTAGGGCCCCTGGAAGCATGAAAATCATTTTAAACATGCTAATTTTAGCTCTAACACTGATGATCCACCTACAAATGTGAACTGACGTTCAAAAATAAAACATTTGAAAACGGACCATTTTCCACATTTCTGAAGCATGACGTAATGGGGGGGTGTTATCTCTTTTGTCAAAAATCAGCTGTTTTTGATTGAACATTAAATGCCTCCAAATAGTATTTAATTCACTTCCCGAGCCCCTGGAAGCATGAAAATCACTTTAAACATGCTAATTTTAGCTCTAACACTGATTATCCACCTACAAATGTGAACTGACGTTCAAAAATAAAACATTTGAAAACGGACCATTTTCCACATTTCTGAAGCATGACGTAATGGGGGGGTGTTATCTCTTTTGTTGTAAATCAGCCGTTTTTGCTCGAACATTAAATGCCTCCAAATGGTATTTAATTAACTTCCCGGGGTGAAGAAACCCTTTTTGAGAACTCAGAGTGAGTAAATTGGCCATTTTCATGCACTTTTAACCATTCCATAAATCTTGTGTTTAGGGCCCCTGGAAGCATGAAAATCACTTTAAACATGCTAATTTTAGCTCTAACACTGATGATCCACCTACAAATGTGAACTGACGTTCAAAAATAAAACATTTGAAAACGGACCATTTTCCACATTTCTGAAGCATGACATAATGGGGGGGGTGTTATCTCTTTTGTCAAAAATCTGCTGTTTTTGCTTGAACATTAAATGCCTCCAAATAGTATTTAATTCACTTCCCGAGCCCCTGGAAGCATGAAAATCACTTTAAACATGCTAATTTTAGCTCTAACACTGATGATCCACCTACAAATGTGAACTGACGTTCAAAAATAAAACATTTGAAAACGGACCATTTTCCACATTTCTGAAGCATGACGTAATGGGGGGGTGTTATCTCTTTTGTCGAAAATCAGCCGTTTTTGCTCGAACATTAAATGCCTCCAAATGGTATTTAATTAACTTCCCGGGGTGAAGAAACCCTTTTTGAGAACTCAGAGTGAGTAAATTGGCCATTTTCATGCACTTTCAACCATTCCATAAATCTTGTGTTTAGGGCCCCTGGAAGCATGAAAATCACTTTAAACATGCTAATTTTAGCTCTAACACTGATGATCCACCTACAAATGTGAACTGACGTTCAAAAATAAAACATTTGAAAACGGACCATTTTCCACATTTCTGAAGCATGACGTAATGGGGGGGTGTTATCTCTTTTGTCAAAAATCTGCTGTTTTTGATTGAACATTAAATGCCTCCAAATAGTATTTAATTCACTTCCCGAGCCCCTGGAAGCATGAAAATCACTTTAAACATGCTAATTTTAGCTCTAACACTGATGATCCACCTACAAATGTGAACTGACGTTCAAAAATAAAACATTTGAAAACGGACCATTTTCCACATTTCTGAAGCATGACGTAATGGGGGGGTGTTATCTCTTTTGTCGAAAATCAGCCGTTTTTGCTTGAACATTAAATGCCTCCAAATGGTATTTAATTAACTTCCCGGGGTGAAGAAACCCTTTTTGAGAACTCAGAGTGAGTAAATTGGCCATTTTCATGCACTTTTAACCATTCCATAAATCTTGTGTTTAGGGCCCCTGGAAGCATGAAAATCACTTTAAACATGCTAATTTTAGCTCTAACACTGATGATCCACCTACAAATGTGAACTGACGTTCAAAAATAAAACATTTGAAAACGGACCATTTTCCACATTTCTGAAGCATGGCGTAATGGGGGGGGGGTGTTATCTCTTTTGTCAAAAATCTGCTGTTTTTGCTTGAACATTAAATGCCTCCAAATAGTATTTAATTCACTTCCCGAGCCCCTGGAAGCATGAAAATCACTTTAAACATGCTAATTTTAGCTCTAACACTGATGATCCACCTACAAATGTGAACTGACGTTCAAAAATAAAACATTTGAAAACGGACCATTTTCCACATTTCTGAAGCATGACGTAATGGGGGGGTGTTATCTCTTTTGTCGAAAATCAGCCGTTTTTGCTCGAACATTAAATGCCTCCAAATGGTATTTAATTAACTTCCTGGGGTGAAGAAACCCTTTTTGAGAACTCAGAGTGAGTAAATTGGCCATTTTCATGCACTTTTAACCATTCCATAAATCTTGTGTTTAGGGCCCTTGGAAGCATGAAAATCACTTTAAACATGCTAATTTTAGCTCTAACACTGATGATCCACCTACAAATGTGAACTGACGTTCAAAAATAAAACATTTGAAAACGGACCATTTTCCACATTTCTGAAGCATGACGTAATGGGGGGTGTTATCTCTTTTGTCGAAAATCAGCCGTTTTTGCTTGAACATTAAATGCCTCCAAATGGTATTTAATTAACTTCCCGGGGTGAAGAAACCCTTTTTGAGAACTCAGAGTGAGTAAATTGGCCATTTTCATGCACTTTTAACCATTCCATAAATCTTGTGTTTAGGGCCCCTGGAAGCATGAAAATCACTTTAAACATGCTAATTTTAGCTCTAACACTGATGATCCACCTACAAATGTGAACTGACGTTCAAAAATAAAACATTTGAAAACGGACAATTTTCCACATTTCTGAAGCATGACGTAATGGGGGGGTGTTATCTCTTTTGTCAAAAATCAGCAGTTTTTGATTGAACATTAAATGCCTCCAAATAGTATTTAATTCACTTCCCGAGCCCCTGGAAGCATGAAAATCACTTTAAACATGCTAATTTTAGCTCTAACACTGATGATCCACCTACAAATGTGAACTGACGTTCAAAAATAAAACATTTGAAAACGGACCATTTTCCACATTTCTGAAGCATGACGTAATGGGGGGGTGTTATCTCTTTTGTCGAAAATCAGCCGTTTTTGCTCGAACATTAAATGCCTCCAAATGGTATTTAATTAACTTCCCGGGGTGAAGAAACCCTTTTTGAGAACTCAGAGTGAGTAAATTGGCCATTTTCATGCACTTTTAACCATTCCATAAATCTTGTGTTTAGGGCCCCTGGAAGCATGAAAATCACTTTAAACATGCTAATTTTAGCTCTAACACTGATGATCCACCTACAAATGTGAACTGACGTTCAAAAATAAAACATTTGAAAACGGACCATTTTCCACATTTCTGAAGCATGACGTAATGGGGGGGGGTGTTATCTCTTTTGTCAAAAATCTGCTGTTTTTGCTTGAACATTAAATGCCTCCAAATAGTATTTAATTCACTTCCCGAGCCCCTGGAAGCATGAAAATCACTTTAAACATGCTAATTTTAGCTCTAACACTGATGATCCACCTACAAATGTGAACTGACGTTCAAAAATAAAACATTTGAAAACGGACCATTTTCCACATTTCTGAAGCATGACGTAATGGGGGGGTGTTATCTCTTTTGTCGAAAATCAGCCGTTTTTGCTCGAACATTAAATGCCTCCAAATGGTTTTTAATTAACTTCCCGGGGTGAAGAAACCCTTTTTGCGAACTCAGAGTGGGTAAATTGGCCATTTTCATGCACTTTTAACCATTCCATAAATCTTGTGTTTAGGGCCCCTGGAAGCATGAAAATCACTTTAAACATGCTAATTTTAGCTCTAACACTGATGATCCACCTACAAATGTGAACTGACGTTCAAAAATAAAACATTTGAAAACGGACCATTTTCCTCAATTCTGAAGCATGACGTAATGGGGGGGTGTTATCTCTTTTGTCAAAAATCTGCTGTTTTTGATTGAACATTAAATGCCTCCAAATAGTATTTAATTCACTTCCCGAGCCCCTGGAAGCATGAAAATCACTTTAAACATGCTAATTTTAGCTCTAACACTGATGATCCACCTACAAATGTGAACTGACGTTCAAAAATAAAACATTTGAAAACGGACCATTTTCCACATTTCTGAAGCATGACGTAATGGGGGGGTGTTATCTCTTTTGTCGAAAATCAGCCGTTTTTGCTCGAACATTAAATGCCTCCAAATGGTATTTAATTAACTTCCCGGGGTGAAGAAACCCTTTTTGAGAACTCAGAGTGAGTAAATTGGCCATTTTCATGCACTTTTAACCATTCCATAAATCTTGTGTTTAGGGCCCCTGGAAGCATGAAAATCACTTTAAACATGCTAATTTTAGCTCTAACACTGATGATCCACCTACAAATGTGAACTGACGTTCAAAAATAAAACATTTGAAAACGGACCATTTTCCACATTTCTGAAGCATGACGTAATGGGGGGTGTTATCTCTTTTGTCGAAAATCAGCCGTTTTTGCTCGAACATTAAATGCCTCCAAATGGTATTTAATTAACTTCCCGGGGTGAAGAAACCCTTTTTGAGAACTCAGAGTGAGTAAATTGGCCATTTTCATGCACTTTTAACCATTCCATAAATCTTGTGTTTAGGGACCCTGGAAGCATGAAAATCACTTTAAACATGCTAATTTTAGCTCTAACACTGATGATCCACCTACAAATGTGAACTGACGTTCAAAAATAAAACATTTGAAAACGGACCATTTTCCACATTTCTGAAGCATGACGTAATGGGGGGGTGTTATCTCTTTTGTCAAAAATCAGCTGTTTTTGATTGAACATTAAATGCCTCCAAATAGTATTTAATTCACTTCCCGAGCCCCTGGAAGCATGAAAATCACTTTAAACATGCTAATTTTAGCTCTAACACTGATGATCCACCTACAAATGTGAACTGACGTTGAAAAATAAAACATTTGAAAAGGGACCATTTTCCACATTTCTGAAGCATGACGTAATGGGGGGTGTTATCTCTTTTGTCGAAAATCAGCCGTTTTTGCTCGAACATTAAATGCCTCCAAATGGTATTTAATTAACTTCCCGGGGTGAAGAAACCCTTTTTGAGAACTCAGAGTGAGTAAATTGGCCATTTCCATGCACTTTTGACCATTCCATAAATCTTGTGTTTAGGGACTCTGGAAGCATGAAAATCACTTTAAACATGCTAATTTTAGCTCTAACACTGATGATCCACCTACAAATGTGAACTGACGTTCAAAAATAAAACATTTGAAAACGGACCATTTTCCACATTTCTGAAGCATGACGTAATGGGGGGTGTTATCTCTTTTGTCGAAAATCAGCCGTTTTTGCTTGAACATTAAATGCCTCCAAATGGTATTTAATTAACTTCCCGGGGTGAAGAAACCCTTTTTGAGAACTCAGAGTGAGTAAATTGGCCATTTTCATGCACTTTTAACCATTCCATAAATCTTGTGTTTAGGGCCCCTGGAAGCATGAAAATCACTTTAAACATGCTAATTTTAGCTCTAACACTGATGATCCACCTACAAATGTGAACTGACGTTCAAAAATAAAACATTTGAAAACGGACAATTTTCCACATTTCTGAAGCATGACGTAATGGGGGGGTGTTATCTCTTTTGTCAAAAATCAGCAGTTTTTGATTGAACATTAAATGCCTCCAAATAGTATTTAATTCACTTCCCGAGCCCCTGGAAGCATGAAAATCACTTTAAACATGCTAATTTTAGCTCTAACACTGATGATCCACCTACAAATGTGAACTGACGTTCAAAAATAAAACATTTGAAAACGGACCATTTTCCACATTTCTGAAGCATGACGTAATGGGGGGGTGTTATCTCTTTTGTCGAAAATCAGCCGTTTTTGCTCGAACATTAAATGCCTCCAAATGGTATTTAATTACCTTCCCGGGGTGAAGAAACCCTTTTTGAGAACTCAGAGTGAGTAAATTGGCCATTTTCATGCACTTTTAACCATTCCATAAATCTTGTGTTTACGGCCCCTGGAAGCATGAAAATCACTATAAACATGCTAATTTTAGCTCTAACACTGATGATCCACCTACAAATGTGAACTGACGTTCACAAATAAAACATTTGAAAACTGACCATTTTCCACATTTCTGAAGCATGACGTAATGGGGGGGTGTTATCTCTTTTGTCAAAAATCTGCTGTTTTTGATTGAACATTAAATGCCTCCAAATAGTATTTAATTCACTTCCCGAGCCCCTGGAAGCATGAAAATCACTTTAAACATGCTAATTTTAGCTCTAACACTGATGATCCACCTACAAATGTGAACTGACGTTCAAAAATAAAACATTTGAAAACGGACCATTTTCCACATTTCTGAAGCATGACGTAATGGGGGGGTGTTATCTCTTTTGTCGAAAATCAGCCGTTTTTGCTTGAACATTAAATGCCTCCAAATGGTATTTAATTAACTTCCCGGGGTGAAGAAACCCTTTTTGAGAACTCAGAGTGAGTAAATTGGCCATTTTCATGCACTTTTAACCATTCCATAAATCTTGTGTTTAGTGCCCCTGGAAGCATGAAAATCACTTTAAACATGCTAATTTTAGCTCTAACACTGATGATCCACCTACAAATGTGAACTGACGTTCAAAAACTAAAACATTTGAAAACGGACCATTTTCCACATTTCTGAAGCATGACGTAATGGGGGGTGTTATCTCTTTTGTCGAAAATCAGCCATTTTTGCTCGAACATTAAATGCCTCCAAATGGTATTTAATTAACTTCCCGGGGTGAAGAAACCCTTTTTGAGAACTCAGAGTGAGTAAATTGGCCATTTTCATGCACTTTTAACCATTCCATAAATCTTGTGTTTAGGGACCCTGGAAGCATGAAAATCACTTTAAACATGCTAATTTTAGCTCTAACACTGATGATCCACCTACAAATGTGAACTGACGTTCAAAAATAAAACATTTGAAAACGGACCATTTTCCACATTTCTGAAGTATGACGTAATGGGGGGGGGTGTTATCTCTTTTGTCAAAAATCTGCTGTTTTTGCTTGAACATTAAATAACCTCCAAATAGTATTTAATTCACTTCCCGAGCCCCTGGAAGCATGAAAATCACTTTAAACATGCTAATTTTAGCTCTAACACTGATGATCCACCTACAAATGTGAACTGACGTTCAAAAATAAAACATTTGAAAACGGACCATTTTCCACATTTCTGAAGCATGACGTAATGGGGGGGTGTTATCTCTTTTGTCGAAAATCAGCCGTTTTTGCTCGAACATTAAATGCCTCCAAATGGTATTTAATTAACTTCCCGGGGTGAAGAAACCCTTTTTGAGAACTCAGAGTGAGTAAATTGGCCATTTTCATACACTTTTAACCATTCCATAAATCTTGTGTTTAGGGCCCCTGGAAGCATGAAAATCACTTTAAACATGCTAATTTTAGCTCTAACATTGATGATCCACCTACAAATGTGAACTGACGTTCAAAAATAAAACATTTGAAAACGGACCATTTTCCACATTTCTGAAGCATGACGTAATGGGGGGGTGTTATCTCTTTTGTCAAAAATCTGCTGTTTTTGATTGAACATTAAATGCCTCCAAATAGTATTTAATTCACTTCCCGAGCCCCTGGAAGCATGAAAATCACTTTAAACATGCTAATTTTAGCTCTAACACTGATGATCCACCTACAAATGTGAACTGACGTTCAAAAATAAAAAATTTGAAAACGGACCATTTTCCACATTTCTGAAGCATGAGGTAATGGGGGGGTGTTATCTCTTTTGTCGAAAATCAGCCATTTTTGCTCGAACATTAAATGCCTCCAAATGGTATTTAATTAACTTCCCGGGGTGAAGAAACCCTTTTTGAGAACTCAGAGTGAGTAAATTGGCCATTTTCATGCACTTTTAACCATTCCATAAATCTTGTGTTTAGGGACTCTGGAAGCATGAAAATCACTTTAAACATGCTAATTTTAGCTCTAACACTGATGATCCATCTACAAATGTGAACTGACGTTCAAAAATAAAACATTTGAAAACGGACCATTTTCCACATTTCTGAAGCATGACGTAATGGGGGGGTGTTATCTCTTTTGTCAAAAATCAGCTGTTTTTGATTGAACATTAAATGCCTCCAAATAGTATTTAATTCACTTCCCGAGCCCCTGGAAGCATGAAAATCACTTTAAACATGCTAATTTTAGCTCTAACACTGATGATCCACCTACAAATGTGAACTGACGTTCAAAAATAAAACATTTGAAAACGGACCATTTTCCACATTTCTGAAGCATGACGTAATGGGGGGTGTTATCTCTTTTGTCGAAAATCAGCCGTTTTTGCTCGAACATTAAATGCCTCCAAATGGTATTTAATTAACTTCCCAGGGTGAAGAAACCCTTTTTGAGAACTCAGAGTGAGTAAATTGGCCATTTTCATGCACTTTTAACCATTCCATAAATCGTGTGTTTAGGGACCCTGGAAGCATGAAAATCACTTTAAACATGCTAATTTGAGCTCTAACACTGATGATCCACCTACAAATGTGAACTGACGTTCAAAAATAAAACATTTGAAAACGGACCATTTTCCACATTTCTGAAGCATGACGTAATAGGGGGTGTTATCTCTTTTGTCAAGAATCAGCTGTTTTTGATTGAACATTAAATGCCTCCAAATAGTATTTAATTCACTTCCCGAGCCCCTGGAAGCATGAAAATCACTTTAAACATGCTAATTTTAGCTCTAACACTGATGATCCACCTACAAATGTGAACTGACGTTCAAAAATAAAACATTTGAAAACGGACCATTTTCCACATTTCTGAAGCATGACGTAATGGGGGGGTGTTATCTCTTTTGTCGTAAATCAGCCGTTTTTGCTCGAACAGTAAATGCCTCCAAATGGTATTTAATTAACTTCCCGGGGTGAAGAAACCCTTTTTGAGAACTCAGAGTGAGTAAATTGGCCATTTTCATGCACTTTTAACCATTCCATAACTCTTGTGTTTAGGGACCCTGGAAGCATGAAAATCACTTTAAACATGCTAATTTTAGCTCTAACACTGATGATCCACCTACAAATGTGAACTGACGTTCAAAAATAAAACATTTGAAAACGGACCATTTTCCACATTTCTGAAGCATGACGTAATGGGGGGGTGTTATCTCTTTTGTCAAAAATCAGCTGTTTTTGATTGAACATTAAATGCCTCCAAATAGTATTTAATTCACTTCCCGAGCCCCTGGAAGCATGAAAATCACTTTAAACATGCTAATTTTAGCTCTAACACTGATGATCCACCTACAAATGTGAACTGACATTCAAAAATAAAACATTTGAAAACGGACCATTTTCCACATTTCTGAAGCATGACGTAATGGGGGGGTGTTATCTCTTTTGTCGAAAATCAGCCGTTTTTGCTCGAACATTAAATGCCTCCAAATGGTATTTAATTAACTTCCCGGGGTGAAGAAACCCTTTTTGAGAACTCAGAGTGAGTAAATTGGCCATTTTCATGCACTTTTATCCATTCCATAAATCTTGTGTTTAGGGCCCCTGGAAGCATGAAAATCACTTTAAACATGCTAATTTTAGCTCTAACACTGATGATCCACCTACAAATGTGAACTGACGTTCAAAAATAAAACATTTGAAAACGGACCATTTTCCACATTTCTGAAGCATGACGTAATGGGGGGGTGTTATCTCTTTTGTCAAAAATCAGCTGTTTTTGATTGAACATTAAATGCCTCCAAATAGTATTTAATTCACTTCCCGAGCCCCTGGAAGCATGAAAATCACTTTAAACATGCTAATTTTAGCTCTAACACTGATGATCCACCTACAAATGTGAACTGACGTTCAAAAATAAAACATTTGAAAACGGACCATTTTCCACATTTCTGAAGCATGACGTAATGGGGGGTGTTATCTCTTTTGTCCAAAATCAGCCGTTTTTGCTCGAACATTAAATGCCTCCAAATGGTATTTAATTAACTTCCCGGGGTGAAGAAACCCTTTTTGAGAACTCAGAGTGAGTAAATTGGCCATTTTCATGCACTTTGAACCATTCCATAAATCTTGTGTTTACGGCCCCTGGAAGCATGAAAATCACTTTAAACATGCAAATTTTAGCTCTAACACTGATGATCCACCTACAAATGTGAACTGACGTTCACAAATAAAACATTTGAAAACGGACCATTTTCCACATTTCTGAAGCATGACGTAATGGGGGGGTGTTATCTCTTTTGTCGAAAATCAGCCGTTTTTGCTTGAACATTAAATGCCTCCAAATGGTATTTAATTAACTTCCCGGGGTGAAGAAACCCTTTTTGAGAACTCAGAGTGAGTAAATTGGCCATTTTCATGCACTTTTAACCATTCCATAAATCTTGTGTTTAGGGCCCCTGGAAGCATGAAAATCACTTTAAACATGCTAATTTTAGCTCTAACACTGATGATCCACCTACAAATGTGAACTGACGTTCAAAAACTAAAACATTTGAAAACGGACCATTTTCCACATTTCTGAAGCATGACGTAATGGGGGGTGTTATCTCTTTTGTCGAAAATCAGCCATTTTTGCTCGAACATTAAATGCCTCCAAATGGTATTTAATTAACTTCCCGGGGTGAAGAAACCCTTTTTGAGAACTTAGAGTGAGTAAATTGGCCATTTTCATGCACTTTTAACCATTCCATAAATCTTGTGTTTAGGGACCCTGGAAGCATGAAAATCACTTTAAACATGCTAATTTTAGCTCTAACACTGATGATCCACCTACAAATGTGAACTGACGTTCAAAAATAAAACATTTGAAAATGGACCATTTTCCACATTTCTGAAGCATGACGTAATGGGGGGGTGTTATCTCTTTTGTCGAAAATCAGCCGTTTTTGCTCGAACATTAAATGCCTCCAAATGGTATTTAATTAACTTCCCGGGGTGAAGAAACCCTTTTTGAGAACTCAGAGTGAGTAAATTGGCCATTTTCATGCACTTTTAACCATTCCATAAATCTTGTGTTTAGGGCCCCTGGAAGCATGAAAATCACTTTAAACATGCTAATTTTAGCTCTAACACTGATGATCCACCTACAAATGTGAACTGACGTTCAAAAATAAAACATTTGAAAACGGACCATTTTCCACATTTCTGAAGTATGACGTAATGGGGGGGGGTGTTATCTCTTTTGTCAAAAATCTGCTGTTTTTGCTTGAACATTAAATAACCTCCAAATAGTATTTAATTCACTTCCCGAGCCCCTGGAAGCATGAAAATCACTTTAAACATGCTAATTTTAGCTCTAACACTGATGATCCACCTACAAATGTGAACTGACGTTCAAAAATAAAACATTTGAAAACGGACCATTTTCCACATTTCTGAAGCATGACGTAATGGGGGGGTGTTATCTCTTTTGTCGAAAATCAGCCGTTTTTGCTCGAACATTAAATGCCTCCAAATGGTATTTAATTAACTTCCCGGGGTGAAGAAACCCTTTTTGAGAACTCAGAGTGAGTAAATTGGCCATTTTCATGCACTTTTAACCATTCCATAAATCTTGTGTTTAGGGCCCCTGGAAGCATGAGAATCACTTTAAACATGCTAATTTTAGCTCTAACATTGATGATCCACCTACAAATGTGAACTGACGTTCAAAAATAAAACATTTGAAAACGGACCATTTTCCACATTTCTGAAGCATGACGTAATGGGGGGGTGTTATCTCTTTTGTCAAAAATCTGCTGTTTTTGATTGAACATTAAATGCCTCCAAATAGTATTTAATTCACTTCCCGAGCCCCTGGAAGCATGAAAATCACTTTAAACATGCTAATTTTAGCTCTAACACTGATGATCCACCTACAAATGTGAACTGACGTTCAAAAATAAAACATTTGAAAACGGACCATTTTCCACATTTCTGAAGCATGACGTAATGGGGGGGTGTTATCTCTTTTGTCGAAAATCAGCCGTTTTTGCTCGAACATTAAATGCCTCCAAATGGTATTTAATTAACTTCCCGGGGTGAAGAAACCCTTTTTGAGAACTCAGAGTGAGTAAATTGGCCATTTTCATGCACTTTTGACCATTCCATAAATCTTGTGTTTAGGGACTCTGGAAGCATGAAAATCACTTTAAACATGCTAATTTTAGCTCTAACACTGATGATCCACCTACAAATGTGAACTGACGTTCAAAAATAAAACATTTGAAAACGGACCATTTTCCACATTTCTGAAGCATGACGTAATGGGGGGGTGTTATCTCTTTTGTCAAAAATCAGCTGTTTTTGATTGAACATTAAATGCCTCCAAATAGTATTTAATTCACTTCCCGAGCCCCTGGAAGCATGAAAATCACTTTAAACATGCTAATTTTAGCTCTAACACTGATGATCCACCTACAAATGTGAACTGACGTTCAAAAATAAAACATTTGAAAACGGACCATTTTCCACATTTCTGAAGCATGACGTAATGGGGGGGTGTTATCTCTTTTGTCGAAAATCAGCCGTTTTTGCTTGAACATTAAATGCCTCCAAATGGTATTTAATTAACTTCCCGGGGTGAAGAAACCCTTTTTGAGAACTCAGAGTGAGTAAATTGGCCATTTTCATGCACTTTTAACCATTCCATAAATCTTGTGTTTAGGGCCCCTGGAAGCATGAAAATCACTTTAAACATGCTAATTTTAGCTCTAACACTGATGATCCACCTACAAATGTGAACTGACGTTCAAAAACTAAAACATTTGAAAACGGACCATTTTCCACATTTCTGAAGCATGACGTAATGGGGGGTGTTATCTCTTTTGTCGAAAATCAGCCATTTTTGCTCGAACATTAAATGCCTCCAAATGGTATTTAATTAACTTCCCGGGGTGAAGAAACCCTTTTTGAGAACTCAGAGTGAGTAAATTGGCCATTTTCATGCACTTTTAACCATTCCATAAATCTTGTGTTTAGGGACCCTGGAAGCATGAAAATCACTTTAAACATGCTAATTTTAGCTCTAACACTGATGATCCACCTACAAATGTGAACTGACGTTCAAAAATAAAACATTTGAAAACGGACCATTTTCCACATTTCTGAAACATGACGTAATGGGGGGGGTGTTATCTCTTTTGTCAAAAATCAGCTGTTTTTGATTGAACATTAAATGCCTCCAAATAGTATTTAATTCACTTCCCGAGCCCCTGGAAGCATGAAAATCACTTTAAACATGCTAATTTTAGCTCTAACACTGATGATCCACCTACAAATGTGAACTGACGTTCAAAAATAAAACGTTTGAAAACGGACCATTTTCCACATTTCTGAAGCATGACGTAATGGGGGGGTGTTATCTCTTTTGTCGAAAATCAGCCGTTTTTGCTCGAACATTAAATGCCTCCAAATGGTATTTAATTAACTTCCCGGGGTGAAGAAACCCTTTTTGAGAACTCAGAGTGAGTAAATTGGCCATTTTCATGCGCTTTTAACCATTCCATAAATCTTGTGTTTAGGGCCCCTGGAAGCATGAAAATCACTTTAAACATGCTAATTTTAGCTCTAACACTGATGATCCACCTACAAATGTGAACTGACGTTCAAAAATAAAACATTTGAAAACGGACCATTTTCCACATTTCTGAAGTATGACGTAATGGGGGGGGTGTTATCTCTTTTGTCAAAAATCTGCTGTTTTTGCTTGAACATTAAATAACCTCCAAATAGTATTTAATTCACTTCCCGAGCCCCTGGAAGCATGAAAATCACTTTAAACATGCTAATTTTAGCTCTAACACTGATGATCCACCTACAAATGTGAACTGACGTTCAAAAATAAAACATTTGAAAACGGACCATTTTCCACATTTCTGAAGCATGACGTAATGGGGGGGTGTTATCTCTTTTGTCGAAAATCAGCCGTTTTTGCTCGAACATTAAATGCCTCCAAATGGTATTTAATTAACTTCCCGGGGTGAAGAAACCCTTTTTGAGAACTCAGAGTGAGTAAATTGGCCATTTTCATGCACTTTTAACCATTCCATAAATCTTGTGTTTAGGGCCCCTGGAAGCATGAAAATCACTTTAAACATGCTAATTTTAGCTCTAACACTGATGATCCACCTACAAATGTGAACTGACGTTCAAAAATAAAACATTTGAAAACGGACCATTTTCCACATTTCTGAAGCATGACGTAATGGGGGGGTGTTATCTCTTTTGTCGAAAATCAGCCGTTTTTGCTCGAACATTAAATGCCTCCAAATGGTATTTAATTAACTTCCCGGGGTGAAGAAACCCTTTTTGAGAACTCAGAGTGAGTAAATTGGCCATTTTCATGCACTTTTGACCATTCCATAAATCTTGTGTTTAGGGACTCTGGAAGCATGAAAATCACTTTAAACATGCTAATTTTAGCTCTAACACTGATGATCCACCTACAAATGTGAACTGACGTTCAAAAATAAAACATTTGAAAACGGACCATTTTCCACATTTCTGAAGCATGACGTAATGGGGGGGTGTTATCTCTTTTGTCAAAAATCAGCTGTTTTTGATTGAACATTAAATGCCTCCAAATAGTATTTAATTCACTTCCCGAGCCCCTGGAAGCATGAAAATCACTTTAAACATGCTAATTTTAGCTCTAACACTGATGATCCACCTACAAATGTGAACTGACGTTCAAAAATAAAACATTTGAAAACGGACCATTTTCCACATTTCTGAAGCATGACGTAATGGGGGGTGTTATCTCTTTTGTCGAAAATCAGCCGTTTTTGCTCGAACATTAAATGCCTCCAAATGGTATTTAATTAACTTCCCGGGGTGAAGAAACCCTTTTTGAGAACTCAGAGTGAGTAAATTGGCCATTTTCATGCACTTTTAACCATTCCATAAATCTTGTGTTTAGGGACCCTGGAAGCATGAAAATCACTTTAAACATGCTAATTTTAGCTCTAACACTGATGATCCACCTACAAATGTGAACTGACGTTCAAAAATAAAACATTTGAAAACGGACCATTTTCCACATTTCTGAAACATGACGTAATGGGGGGGTGTTATCTCTTTTGTCAAAAATCAGCTGTTTTTGATTGAACATTAAATGCCTCCAAATAGTATTTAATTCACTTCCCGAGCCCCTGGAAGCATGAAAATCACTTTCAACATGCTAATTTTAGCTCTAACACTGATGATCCACCTACAAATGTGAACTGACGTTCAAAAATAAAACGTTTGAAAACGGACCATTTTCCACATTTCTGAAGCATGACGTAATGGGGGGGTGTTATCTCTTTTGTCGAAAATCAGCCGTTTTTGCTCGAACATTAAATGCCTCCAAATGGTATTTAATTAACTTCCCGGGGTGAAGAAACCCTTTTTGAGAACTCAGAGTGAGTAAATTGGCCATTTTCATGCGCTTTTAACCATTCCATAAATCTTGTGTTTAGGGCCCCTGGAAGCATGAAAATCACTTTAAACATGCTAATTTTAGCTCTAACACTGATGATCCACCTACAAATGTGAACTGACGTTCAAAAATAAAACATTTGAAAACGGACCATTTTCCACATTTCTGAAGTATGACGTAATGGGGGGGGTGTTATCTCTTTTGTCAAAAATCTGCTGTTTTTGCTTGAACATTAAATAACCTCCAAATAGTATTTAATTCACTTCCCTAGCCCCTGGAAGCATGAAAATCACTTTAAACATGCTAATTTTAGCTCTAACACTGATGATCCACCTACAAATGTGAACTGACGTTCAAAAATAAAACATTTGAAAACGGACCATTTTCCACATTTCTGAAGCATGACGTAATGGGGGGGTGTTATCTCTTTTGTCGAAAATCAGCCGTTTTTGCTCGAACATTAAATGCCTCCAAATGGTATTTAATTAACTTCCCGGGGTGAAGAAACCCTTTTTGAGAACTCAGAGTGAGTAAATTGGCCATTTTCATGCACTTTTAACCATTCCATAAATCTTGTGTTTAGGGCCCCTGGAAGCATGAAAATCACTTTAAACATGCTAATTTTAGCTCTAACACTGATGATCCACCTACAAATGTGAACTGACGTTCAAAAATAAAACATTTGAAAACGGACCATTTTCCACATTTCTGAAGCATGACGTAATGGGGGGGTGTTATCTCTTTTGTCGAAAATCAGCCGTTTTTGCTCGAACATTAAATGCCTCCAAATGGTATTTAATTAACTTCCCGGGGTGAAGAAACCCTTTTTGAGAACTCAGAGTGAGTAAATTGGCCATTTTCATGCACTTTTGACCATTCCATAAATCTTGTGTTTAGGGACTCTGGAAGCATGAAAATCACTTTAAACATGCTAATTTTAGCTCTAACACTGATGATCCACCTACAAATGTGAACTGACGTTCAAAAATAAAACATTTGAAAACGGACCATTTTCCACATTTCTGAAGCATGACGTAATGGGGGGGTGTTATCTCTTTTGTCAAAAATCAGCTGTTTTTGATTGAACATTAAATGCCTCCAAATAGTATTTAATTCACTTCCCGAGCCCCTGGAAGCATGAAAATCACTTTAAACATGCTAATTTTAGCTCTAACACTGATGATCCACCTACAAATGTGAACTGACGTTCAAAAATAAAACATTTGAAAACGGACCATTTTCCACATTTCTGAAGCATGACGTAATGGGGGGTGTTATCTCTTTTGTCGAAAATCAGCCGTTTTTGCTCGAACATTAAATGCCTCCAAATGGTATTTAATTAACTTCCCAGGGTGAAGAAACCCTTTTTGAGAACTCAGAGTGAGTAAATTGGCCATTTTCATGCACTTTTAACCATTCCATAAATCTTGTGTTTAGGGACCCTGGAAGCATGAAAATCACTTTAAACATGCTTATTTTAGCTCTAACACTGATGATCCACCTACAAATGTGAACTGACGTTCAAAAATAAAACATTTGAAAACGGACCATTTTCCACATTTCTGAAGCATGACGTAATGGGGGGTGTTATCTCTTTTGTCAAGAATCAGCTGTTTTTGATTGAACATTAAATGCCTCCAAATAGTATTTAATTCACTTCCCGAGCCCCTGGAAGCATGAAAATCACTTTAAACATGCTAATTTTAGCTCTAACACTGATGATCCACCTACAAATGTGAACTGACGTTCAAAAAGAAAACATTTGAAAACGGACCATTTTCCACATTTCTGAAGCATGACGTAATGGGGGGGTGTTATCTCTTTTGTCGTAAATCAGCCGTTTTTGCTCGAACAGTAAATGCCTCCAAATGGTATTTAATTAACTTCCCGGGGTGAAGAAACCCTTTTTGAGAACTCAGAGTGAGTAAATTGGCCATTTTCATGCACTTTTAACCATTCCATAACTCTTGTGTTTAGGGACCCTGGAAGCATGAAAATCACTTTAAACATGCTAATTTTAGCTCTAACACTGATGATCCACCTACAAATGTGAACTGACGTTCAAAAATAAAACATTTGAAAACGGACCATTTTCCACATTTCTGAAGCATGACGTAATGGGGGGTGTTATCTCTTTTGTCAAAAATCAGCTGTTTTTGATTGAACATTAAATGCCTCCAAATAGTATTTAATTCACTTCCCGAGCCCCTGGAAGCATGAAAATCACTTTAAACATGCTAATTTTAGCTCTAACACTGATGATCCACCTACAAATGTGAACTGACATTCAAAAATAAAACATTTGAAAACGGACCATTTTCCACATTTCTGAAGCATGACGTAATGGGGGGGTGTTATCTCTTTTGTCGAAAATCAGCCGTTTTTGCTCGAACATTAAATGCCTCCAAATGGTATTTATTTAACTTCCCGGGGTGAAGAAACCCTTTTTGAGAACTCAGAGTGAGTAAATTGGCCATTTTCATGCACTTTTATCCATTCCATAAATCTTGTGTTTAGGGCCCCTGGAAGCATGAAAATCACTTTAAACATGCTAATTTTAGCTCTAACACTGATGATCCACCTACAAATGTGAACTGACGTTCAAAAATAAAACATTTGAAAACGGACCATTTTCCACATTTCTGAAGGATGACGTAATGGGGGGGTGTTATCTCTTTTGTCAAAAATCTGCTGTTTTTGCTTGAACATTAAATGCCTCCAAATAGTATTTAATTCACTTCCCGAGCCCCTGGAAGCATGAAAATCACTTTAAACATGCTAATTTTAGCTCTAACACTGATGATCCACCTACAAATGTGAACTGACGTTCAAAAATAAAACATTTGAAAACGGACCATTTTCCACATTTCTGAAGCATGACGTAATGGGGGGGTGTTATCTCTTTTGTCGAAAATCAGCCGTTTTTGCTCGAATATTAAATGCCTCCAAATGGTATTTAATTAACTTCCCGGGGTGAAGAAACCCTTTTTGAGAACTCAGAGTGAGTAAATTGGCCATTTTCATGCACTTTTAACCATTCCATAAATCTTGTGTTTAGGGCCCCTGGAAGCATGAAAATCACTTTAAACATGCTTAATTTTAGTTCTAACACTGATGATCCACCTACAAATGTGAACTGAAGTTCAAAAATAAAACATTTGAAAACGACCATTTTCCACATTTCTGAAGCATGACGTAATGGGGGGGGTGTTATCTCTTTTGTCAAAAATCTGCTGTTTTTGCTTGAACATTAAATGCCTCCAAATAGTATTTAATTCACTTCCCGAGCCCTGGAAGCATGAAAATCACTTTAAACATGCTAATTTTAGCTCTAACACTGATGATCCACCTACAAATGTGAACTGACGTTCAAAAATAAAACATTGAAAACGGACCATTTTCCACATTTCTGAAGCATGGACGTAATGGGGGGGTGTTATCTCTTTTGTCGAAAATCAGCCGTTTTTGCTCGAACATTAAATGCCTCCAAATGGTATTTAATTAACTTCCCGGGTGAAGAAACCCTTTTTGAGAACTCAGAGTGAGTAAATTGGCCATTTTCATGCGCTTTTAACCATTCCATAAATCTTGTGTTTAGGGCCCCTGGAAGCATGAAAATCACTTTAAACATGCTAATTTTAGCTCTAACACTGATGATCCACCTACAAATGTGAACTGACGTTCAAAAATAAAACATTTGAAAACGGACCATTTTCCACATTTCTGAAGCATGACGTAATGGGGGGGGTGTTATCTCTTTTGTCGAAAATCAGCCGTTTTTGCTCGAACATTAAATGCCTCCAAATGGTATTTAATTAACTTCCCGGGGTGAAGAAACCCTTTTTGAGAACTCAGAGTGAGTAAATTGGCCATTTTCATGCACTTTTGACCATTCCATAAATCTTGTGTTTAGGGACTCTGGAAGCATGAAAATCACTTTAAACATGCTAATTTTAGCTCTAACACTGATGATCCACCTACAAATGTGAACTGACGTTCAAAAATAAAACATTTGAAAACGGACCATTTTCCACATTTCTGAAGCATGACGTAATGGGGGGGTGTTATCTCTTTTGTCAAAAATCAGCTGTTTTTGATTGAACATTAAATGCCTCCAAATAGTATTTAATTCACTTCCCGAGCCCCTGGAAGCATGAAAATCACTTTAAACATGCTAATTTTAGCTCTAACACTGATGATCCACCTACAAATGTGAACTGACGTTCAAAAATAAAACATTTGAAAACGGACCATTTTCCACATTTCTGAGCATGACGTAATGGGGGGTGTTATCTCTTTGTCGAAAATCAGCCGTTTTTGCTCGAACATTAAATGCCTCCAAATGGTATTTAATTAACTTCCCGGGGTGAAGAAACCCTTTTTGAGAACTCAGAGTGAGTAAATTGGCCATTTTCATGCACTTTTAACCATTCCATAAATCTTGTGTTTAGGGACCCCTGGAAGCATGAAAATCACTTTAAACATGCTAATTTTAGCTCTAACACTGATGATCCACCTACAAATGTGAACTGACGTTCAAAAATAAAACATTTGAAAACGGACCATTTTCCACATTTCTGAAACATGACGTAATGGGGGGGTGTTATCTCTTTTGTCAAAAATCAGCTGTTTTTGATTGAACATTAAATGCCTCCAAATAGTATTTAATTCACTTCCCGAGCCCCTGGAAGCATGAAAATCACTTTCAACATGCTAATTTTAGCTCTAACACTGATGATCCACCTACAAATGTGAACTGACGTTCAAAAATAAAACGTTTGAAAACGGACCATTTTCCACATTTCTGAAGCATGACGTAATGGGGGGGTGTTATCTCTTTTGTCGAAAATCAGCCGTTTTTGCTCGAACATTAAATGCCTCCAAATGGTATTTAATTAACTTCCCGGGTGAAGAAACCCTTTTTGAGAACTCAGAGTGAGTAAATTGGCCATTTTCATGCGCTTTTAACCATTCCATAAATCTTGTGTTTAGGGCCCCTGGAAGCATGAAAATCACTTTAAACATGCTAATTTTAGCTCTAACACTGATGATCCACCTACAAATGTGAACTGACGTTCAAAAATAAAACATTTGAAAACGGACCATTTTCCACATTTCTGAAGTATGACGTAATGGGGGGGGTGTTATCTCTTTTGTCAAAAATCTGCTGTTTTTGCTTGAACATTAAATAACCTCCAAATAGTATTTAATTCACTTCCCTAGCCCCTGGAAGCATGAAAATCACTTTAAACATGCTAATTTTAGCTCTAACACTGATGATCCAACCTACAAATGTGAACTGACGTTCAAAAATAAAACATTTGAAAACGGACCATTTTCCACATTTCTGAAGCATGACGTAATGGGGGGGGTGTTATCTCTTTTGTCGAAAATCAGCCGTTTTTGCTCGAACATTAAATGCCTCCAAATGGTATTTAATTAACTTCCCGGGGTGAAGAAACCCTTTTTGAGAACTCAGAGTGAGTAAATTGGCCATTTTCATGCACTTTTAACCATTCCATAAATCTTGTGTTTAGGGCCCCTGGAAGCATGAAAATCACTTTAAACATGCTAATTTTAGCTCTAAACACTGATGATCCACCTACAAATGTGAACTGACGTTCAAAAATAAAACATTTGAAAACGGACCATTTTCCACATTTCTGAAGCATGACGTAATGGGGGGGTGTTATCTCTTTTGTCGAAAATCAGCCGTTTTTGCTCGAACATTAAATGCCTCCAAATGGTATTTAATTAACTTCCCGGGGTGAAGAAACCCCTTTTTGGAGAACTCAGAGTGAGTAAATTGGCCATTTTCATGCACTTTTGACCATTCCATAAATCTTGTGTTTAGGGACTCTGGAAGCATGAAAATCACTTTAAACATG
>NW_028247413.1:0-10898 GCF_964263255.1 Lissotriton vulgaris | reverse complement strand
ATGGTTGGGGCGATCCGCCCGCCATCCTAGCCGGAATGACCCCCCCCCCCCCGCCATATTAGTATGGCTGGGGGATCCGCGGCGGACGGAAAGGCCGTCCGCCGCTTTTCTGCCCCGGTCGCCTTGGACTCCGGGGTGGGGGGGTGCACATGGGGGTACCTATGATACCCCCCAGCAGTTCCATGCATAGCATAGTAGGCACTGCGCGGAAGTGCACAGCATGCCTTCCTGCCATTGTGGCGGCGGTGCTGAGTGTGCCGCCCGCCACAGTGGTAGGAATGCAGGATGCTAGCCACGGGACCCCAGCCCTTATGGCGGGCGGTCCCTTTTACTGGTAGGATGACCCCCCCAAGTGTTATTGTTGAGACAAGGCAGCTTATAAATGTCCAAAGAAAATAAGTTCAGACTCTGTCTCAACAAATGCACGTTGCCAGAATGCACCTTTACAGTTTACAGCAATGTAATCCATGCCGTTCCCTTTTGTCAGTGATTCCCTACATATTTATTTCACCTTCATCTCCCTTCCTTTCTTTTTGTCTGAATCAAAGTCTTATTCTGGAAAATAGGTCAGGGGCCCCAAAAAATAGTTTGGGGGCCCACCACTTCCAAGCATCCATACGAATATAGCAATGTACCAATGATCTGGAATGATGGCTGAGCATCTCCTTGGTTGATTCTAGCTCCTTTTGACTAGATGATTTGGGCATATTGCCACACTCGCTTGCTGAGCTGTGCCCATGTTCCCCCAACAGGCCTAGGATTACCTCGTCTTTCTGTTCTGCGCTCCGTTTCATTGAGGTCTCTCCAGCAGAAGCCGGATGCAGTTAACGCAGTGCTGACTGTCAGTGGGATCACAACTTTGTTTGCATTGTTTTTGTGTACTCAATGCGTTTAGGACCGCCTTTAAAACACATCTAATTATTATATTATCAATGATTGCCATTAAAATGTGCCTGCAAATGCAGCATTTGCCACACATTTCCCCAAAAGTGCTTTGATGGACAATACACAACTCCACATATATTTCCTGAAAGGCTCTCACAGTGCTTTTAAGGTCATAATTTCCTCTTACTTATCACATATAGCTGTTGTTAGAACTGGCTATTTCTGGTTGGCTAAGGCTGACGCCAAAGCTAGGCAGATACCACCATTCTAGTCAGGGCTAGGGAGTCACACGCCAAGATAACCCCTGCTCACCCCCTTGGTAGCATGGCACGAGCCGACAGGCTTATCCCCGAGGCAATGTGTAAAGCATTTGCGCCAGCACACAACAGCAACAACATCCTAGGCACACCACAAAAGGAACTCCCCGCAAGGTTATATAAAAATAACTTCTGTATTGTCAAAACACATCAGATAGAAGTCACGCATGAACATTGTACCAACTGGCACGGGCAATATTCACAAGGGATTATGTACAGGACAGGGCCACGTGGGCACCTGTCAGAATCAGCACTTATCAGAAAATAGAATATAGGATATAAAATCACTGTAGCACAAATTATCAAATATAAATCACAACCAGTAACTACTGGTAACAGCTAAGTACCACCTACGCAACCCTAAACACCTTAGGAGAATGTCACGCAGGGAACCAGGACCTCACTGGGACCACCTGTACTAGAAAGAAAAACCACCTAAGTATCACAATACAATTAGGGGTATAAGCAAGAACACATTACACATGATGCATCACAAACATTCAGAGGTGTAGGGAAGGAAAACACATGATGCATAAAACATACATTCAGCGGTGTAATAACAAGGCACATGATGCATCAAAAACACATTCAGAGGTGCAGGGAAGGAAAAACACATGATGCATAAACCAACACATTCAGAGGTGTAAAATCAAGGAAGACACATGATGCATAAAAACATTCAGAGGTGCCAGAACATAACTCAATAGCGCAAAAACTTACACAAGCCACCACTTGTGGCAGTCCCTAGGCCACTGGCCTTGTTGGGGCTAGGACGCCCTGTGTCCAAAAGTCAGGGGCCTAAAAGGTGCAGCTGCCCACTAATTGCTGGGCAGCTGTGAATCAACAAACTGTGCCAGGGCCCTCACTGGCCCTACAACCAAAGCTGCCCCAAGATGGAGCCCCCTAAGAGCCCTCTCTGGGCTTGCAAAACAACAAGGTGGGCAGGGAGCCTCTCGGGGCTCTAAAGCAACCACGTGGGCAGGGAGCCTCGGGGATCTAAACAAAGAAATGCCCCCACGAGCCTCTCTGGGCTTGTCAAACAACTATGCCGCTGTGAGCCTCTCTGGGCTCGTCACCAATGGCCGGTCTGAGCGTCTCAGGGCTCAACAAATATGCCCCCACGAGCCTCTCGGGGCTCGTAACTCCAATGCACCGCCAAGAGCCTATCATGGGCTCGTGATTCAAGATAGGGGTAGGCGGAGTCCCTCTCGGGGCACTCGGTATCACTGGAGGCCCCACGGGCCTCTTTGCACTCAGGCGCTCGCTCTGGAGGGGAGGGACAGGCACTGGCAATGTGCCTCGACGCCCCCCCTCCCCTTCTATGCACTCACCGGGTCTGGCAGCGTTCGGCGGCGGCTCTCTCTCCTGGGTGGCGGGGCTCTCCTCCAGACACAGAGCCCCGCCTTTACCTTCCGCCGCTTCTCGTCATCGGACACCACGGGGCTCTCCCTCACTCCCGGGAGCCCAGTGGAAGGTGCCGGACTTCTTCTCTTCTTGCTGCAGGGCTCCCTCAGCTCACGGGAGCCCTGTCGACCAGCCCCATGATTCCTCTTCCTCACGGGCAGATTCAACGCGCTGCCCAATCAGAGCGCGGCCCAAGGATGATGCTGCGGCTTGGGGAACCAATCCCAGCGCGGCGTGTACTGAGGGGGCTCGTCGCTCTGAGCTAATCGGGGCTCTGCACCTTCGGTTTCTCCTTCGGCAGTCCCGGGCAGCGGCGGTGAGAACACGGGGCCATGCCGGGTGGGCACCGGCTCAATTAACTAAATAAAAACGGGGCAAATAAGCGGCAAGGTCCGCGGCAGTACGAAATGCAGGGTGGGCACCTGCCTGGATCATAAAAAGCGCCCCCAGGTGCTTAGGGGCAATATAAAGCGCTCTCCAGCGCTATGGGAAAGGATAAAGCGCTCCCAGCACTATAAATCCAGTTCAGGGACAAGAGAGGTGGAGCACAGCAGCTCCCAACAAAGAAGAGTCCTCCAGCTCCCCCAGGAAAGTCCATCAGGTGTCCAGTGGCTGGGCAGGGCTCAGGGAGGCAAGCCTTCCCCTGAGCCCAAGCAGCAGCACGCCCCTGGCAGGATTCAAGTCAGAAACAAGAACCTTTTGGAAGGGGACACAGCCCCTTTTTATACAGAGAAATCCTTTGTCTAGCAGGGTGCAGGCAGTGTGAGAACCAGCTAGAACTGGTTATAGGGAATTCCTTTCACTGACCAGGCTAGGGACATCAGACGCACCCCATGGGGTGGAGCCAGCATTGTGTGGGGAAAACCCAGCCTCATTCAGGACCCTCAAACCAGACGGTCAATCCACAAGCAGGCCCAGGTTCACTCCTCCCCTCACATCAGCATGCTAAACACTCCATTCACCACCGGGGCAGACCCTCCCAGACTCTTGGAGCCAGGCTCACCAGCCAGCCTCATCCAATCACACGCCAGACACAAATTACACAAATATGCCAACTTCTAGAAGTGGCACTTCTACACTAGATACAATCATGCCGCATATACCATTGCGCAGCATTCAATCTCACGAGTTCGCACATACCAAACTCGACCCTGCACTCCCCACACATCAGGAACTACCATGGTCACACATATTCCCCATGCATTCCTATGGGAGGGCAGGTCACTCTTACTGCACACACAGAGAGCTCACGCACTTTACACTGTACCACAGTGAAAACGTGCGCAGAGGCCTAAAATCACCAACATCAGGTCACAGAAACAGGCTAGGAAAAAGCAAAAAGTCTCGGGGTGAACCTGCCAAAAGGGCCTGGTCCAACAGCTGTCAAGGTGGAATACCTTAAACTATACCGCTATATATATTATATTCTTTAAAACCTCAGTAAATTGTGTTTTTTAAAGCAATTGTAGGGAGAGCAATATCCCTGTCCACCCGAGAACACTTTTCTTCTATAGTTATCATTTGGGGCCAGGCCCCCCAAAACATCTAGCCCTGGCTACGGGCCAAAACCGCCCGAACCGGTGTTAGTTTTGTACCAATCGGAGTCCCCTCTTTCCTTCCCAAACCATTGTGTGCGTGTCTCGGGGAGGTAGCTGTATGTTTTCTGTATGTTTCCCAAAGGTGAGAAAAAAACATTAAATGCCACCAAGTAATCGAGGAAAAACGTTTTTCTGTTCTAACTCCAGTCCTTGATGGGGAAATTGTATCTTCGGGAAGATTGTTGTAATCTCTGTAGTAACATACAGGCATGCGAATACGCATTGCAATGCTTTGCATGCCAAATAGAGGCTGTGGGACTTTAACAGATGGAAAGATTTAACAGACGGGTGGAAATGTTTCAGCAGACGGAACTCTGCCTGAGGTCTGAACCAGTCATCAACTTCTCGCCTACCTTTTCAGCCTTTTCCTTTTCTTGTTTTGCTTCAATGTATTTTCTTCTGGAGTGGACTAACCTACAAGTGACTTTGCTAATGTTTGTGAATAAATAAATAAAACAAGGTATTGCTACTTAACTTCACTCTCAATTTATTGAGGATGAGAGAATGAAAAACAAGCATTTGCAATGCAATAGGTTTCGCAGTTGCGAGATGTTCACCTATTGGCATTGTAAATAACATGGAACGTAGCCTACTTACTGTATTTTTCCACAAGTGCTTGCGCTCTGTAAACAAACCTTTGGCTTATTCGAAAGATTTACTATCGGGGAGGAATCAATAGATTCCATTTCCAGAGACTTTGGGGAATTTAGAATCATAGGCGTGAGAGAAAGCCGTCTCTCGGTGCGTTCAATCTTGCTTGACATCACCCCAATTGCCTGCCATAGCATTTTATCTATGGCTGTCGGTTTCAAAATGGGCGTGCGTGCAGAGGATTTCTGTCGAGTATTGGGCCTTGTCTGTGGAGAAGTGCTGTCCCCCATACTAGGTTATGGCTACTAGTCCTCAATCTATAAGTAATGCAAGAGATATTGTTCTAAATAGTCAGGATAGCGTGCTCCCTGCACTTTATATTTTTTTAACTGTACACCCAAGCCTTCACTCTTTCCAGGTTTTCCTTACGGTGTCAAAGCCCAGCTCACTTGAGTTTCTGTTAAGTTCTTATAGAGGTTGAAGACAGTCCGACCCCACCCTGAAACTGCTTGTTCCAGCGCACTAGTTTTAAAACAGTGCACTAAGAACCAGAAGCTCAAGGGAAGGGGGGGAAGTGGATAAAATAAAAAAAGAGAGACAACACCGTTCTTGCGTTTCCACTGTAGAAGAGCGGCTAAAATCTGCGGCCCTCTCTGACTTCTGTAGAAACTGGTGCTTA
Organism: Lissotriton vulgaris; assembly: GCF_964263255.1. Lineage (NCBI taxonomy): Eukaryota > Metazoa > Chordata > Amphibia > Caudata > Salamandridae > Lissotriton > Lissotriton vulgaris. Next base: position 5,424 of record NW_028247413.1, on the reverse strand, counting down.
ATGAAACATAAACAAAGAACAGATAAGTGCAACCTATCCGTAAATGTGTTCCTGACTAAACCTTAATCTTATTAGAAATTCTCTTCTAAAAGTACCTCTTGGATCCTTGTCTCAAGCTTCCAGGTTTGTAATGTGTTACTGTTCTGGGATGTGCTATCTATTACTGTAAAACTTCTGTAAAATCAAACGAATATCATTATCAGAATTACCAACGTCTAACATTCACCTTAATATAACTAAAGCGGAGCCTAAATTCTTAATAGCAAACTCACTTTTCACACATTTCCAGACTTTTTATAAAACAAATACTACACTTTTACATCAAAATACAGCAGGTAATTTGTGCAAGTCCTTGATTTACTGTTTGCCTTGCTGTCAATGGTTTCCTCTGTTCGATTCTTAAAAAAGTTCCATGTAAAACAATGTTTATTTCACAAAGTTCCACAAAGTATTCTTGTAACAAAGGGTTTGAACCACAAAGTTTGTGGGAGATATCTTTTTTCAAATTGTCTTTACATGAATCCAGAAATCGCAGATAAAGTTCTTTCAGGTAATAAAAGGTTTTGCACTTACTTGTTGCTGAAAAGGGATACTGATCAGTATAACCTTGACCTCTTTCTCTTTTGCAGGTCGATTGCAGTGGACAGAAGATGGGCTGAGGCAAGAAGTAGCCGGAAACCAGAAGAAGGAAGAGCCAGAAGCAGCGCCCGTTGAAGTCAATGAAGGTCTGGAGAGAGCAGGAGTGTCAGCGCCAAAGGATCTGTTCTCAGGTAAGTGGGAGGTAGACAAGCACAAGCACTGGGTGAGGCTCAGGGGCTGCCTTTTATAGACAGGGCTGGGTGTGGTTCGAAGAGCTGGGTGTGGTTCGAAGAACTGGGTGTGGTTCTCACAAGCAGGTGTGCAGAGCTCAGTTATTATGCTAATGAGTTTAAGTAACACATGGCCAAGGGATCAGTGTTCTAAATAAGCCTTGGTAAAAGCAAGGTCCAATGTTTTCTAAATAAGCCTTGGTAAAAGCAAGGTCCAATGTGCTAACAAGACAGCAATGTCCAAACTTGTGAATACATTGAGCAACATACACAGAAGTCTTAGGGAGGGGCTGAGATAACAAGAAAGGCTTTCAGTAGTATGTTTAAAAAGAGCTATTTCAGAGACCACTAGTGCAATGAGAGGGGACATGCTCTTTGCTGTGCACAAACTCTAACATACGGGGCCCCAAAATTCAGCAACAATAGTCCAGCGCCCGTACATATATCATAAGAACTCACTTAGTCCGGTTATTCAGGAGAATGGCCCAGCCCAGCCTCAATCAGTCTTGGATGGGCTCAGAAGGGCCCGCCCTTGGTCTGGGCTTCGTCCCGTGCGCGTCCCACGCTGCGGGTGGAGAGGCTGCGCTATCAGCACGTTGGCCCCGCCGCCCCCTGATTCGCGGCAGCTGCGGGCTGGAGTGATGCACTCTGGGGGTAGTAGTCCTACCCAGAGTGTGTGCGGCAAAGAAAGAGGTGCTGTCCGAGAATCTGTGAGCCCCGCCTTGCTCCTGGGACCCTTGTAATGTAATGTTATGTAAAATGCTCTTATATAGCGCGGCAGTCACTCCAGGGAGCATCTTGGCGCTTAGAAAGGCTAGGCAGAGGTGACATGCCTCACTGACGGTAAAAAATAAGATCTATATGTTCAGATTAGGTTTTTGCATAAGGCATCGGATAAACTGTATATCCATGTTTTGAGGGTCTTTCTAAAGATTGTTTCTGAAGTAATTTGGCTGAGGGACGGTGGGAGTGTGTTCCAGGCTTTGGAGCCCAAGACTGCCAGGGCCTTCCCTCCTCTAGTTTTAAGTCTAAAGTTGGGGATGGTAAGGAGATTCGCCTTTAGAGATCTAAGATTTCGCGAGGGAATATAGGGCCATATGTATCATCATGACCATTTGCAATTTCTAAATAGCGATTTTTAAGGAATCGCTATTTAGAAATCGCAAAATGGTATGTATGTAGGAAATCGCTTCTTTTTAGCGATTCCTTAACATTCCTAAATTGCAATTAGCAAATTGCTAATCGCAAATTTCCCATTCATTTCTATGGGCCAGGAGGCCCATAGGAATAAAGGGGAAATTTGCGATTAGCAATTTGCTAATCGCAATTTAGGAATATTTTCAAGGGTGCAGGGGTGTCACAAGAACACCCTGCTGCACCCCTGAAAATGACATGTGTGTGCATATGGCGCACCTACATGCCCTAAGGGCATGTATGAGCGTCATATGGCACCTTTGGATTTTAAATAAATTGCTTTTTTTAAAGAATTCGCAACTTACCACCAACTAGAAGTTGGTGGTAATTTGCGAATCCTTATGGGCATTTTCGAATTAATTTTTCTTTGATACATTGCATTTAAGGAATCGCACAATTTGCGATTCCTTAAGTGCAATTGCAAAATAAGGAATAGCAAAATTTGCAATTCCTTATTTTGCTGCCAAAATGTTTCATACATACCATTTAGCAAATTAGCATTCGCAAAGGCGGAAATTCTGCGAATTTCGGCCTTTGCGAATGCTAATTTGCTTGATACATATGGCCCATAGTGTTTAAACATACTCTGAATGTAACTAGGTCCTTTTCCATGAAAGGCCCTGAAAGTGATTAGGAGGACTTTAAAAAGAACCTGTTTGTGAATCGGCAGCCAATGTAAAGTTTCCATTGCTGCTGTGGCTGACGTCTTCCTATTCCATCTCAGCACCAGTCTTGCCGCTGCGTGTTGCACCATTTGCAGCTTGTGGCCGACCGTCCTATTTGTCCCTGCATATAAACCGTTGCAGTAGTCAAGGCGTGACATTATAAGTGCCACTGCAACCATTTTTTGCGCTGGGAGTGGTATTAGGTCAAAGCATTTTCTTAGCCCCTTAATGATGCTGAAACATGTTCCTGCTACGGCCACTGCTTGTTCTTTAAAAGCCAGAGAAGAATCAAATCTGATCCCTAGATTTCTGACTGACAGGACAGTGTTTGGGGCGACGGTGGCGTCCTCCGGCCACCATAACGTGGGGCTGAACAAATTCTCTTTTCCATATGGCAAGATCTCGGTTTTCCCTGAGTTGCATTTCAGATGGTTCATGCTCATCCAATGGAACGTAGCTTTGAGGCAGTTTTTACGCTTCATTTCCGCCTCAATGGTGTCGTCATCCATCACCAGGATGAGCTGCGTATCATCCACATACGAGATGGTCTTAATGTTGAAGGATGATATGAGAGCAATCAGGGGGGCCATATATACATTGAAAAGCGTCGGGCTCAGGCAGGAGCCCTGAGGTACTCCTGAGCTGAGCCGCTTTTCTTCTGACCTTAAATGACCTAAGGTAACACTTGTCGCCTATTTGCTAGAAAGCTTTTTATCCAGCCCAAAACATTCCCAGCTATCCCGGCCGCGGCTAGACGGTCCACCAAGATGGTATGTGAGACTGTATTGAACGCCGCGGATAGGTCCAAAAGTACCAGAACTGCCTTCTTTCCCTGATCTATTGCAGCTCGTAGTGTTTCGGAGGTGAAAATCAGTGCTGACTCTGTCGAGTGCTGCGCCCTAAAACCAGCTTGGTTAGGGTGCCAGATGTTATTGGCCTCCAGAAAAGCAGTGAGCTGTTTATTCACGGATTTCTCTGTTACTTTTCAGAGAGCCAGAAGCAGGGAGATAGGTCATAGGTTTGTCAAGGTTGTTGGGTCTGGTAGCTGTTTTTTCTGCAGGGGTTTTACCGCTGCAAGTTTCCATTCCTCAGGGACTAAACCTAGGTTAAGTGAGGAATTTATGATGCTATTTATGATGGGGTTGACAGTGTCCACCATTGTATGAAGGACGAGGGGCGGACAGGGATCAAGAGGGGAGCCTGATTTAATCATTAAAATTGCTGTCCGGGATTCCTCTAGGCTAACCGGGTGAAAAGTGGACATAGGGGCCCTGATTGTGGCGACTCTGCTGTTCTCTGTTTTCTCTTGAGCCGAAAAATGAGGAAAATCCTTAGTGAGAGTGTGAATTTTTTCCTCAAAGAAGTCCCCTATTGTGTTACATAGGCTCTGGGAAGGGGTAATGTCTTTCTGCATAGATCTGGGGTTAATAAAGGTGTTAAATATCTTGAAGATTTCTTTCTGCTTGTTGTTACTTTTAGTTATAGCATCGGTATAGTGTTCCTTTTTAGCAGTTTTTATCATTCTATGATACTGGCGGCGCGCAGCTTTGTAGTTGTTTTGGTCCGTTTCCCCGTAGTTTAGATGCCATTTCCGCTCTAATGCCCTTACTTTCCTTTGCTCTTCCTTTAGGCTCAAAGAGAACCAGGGGGCAGAAGGCCTCTGCTTCTTTCTAGCACCTATCCTCGGTGCAGCGTGGGTATTTCCTGAGCTGAGTGTGTTGATCCACTCCCTAAAAAGCTGACTGTCTCTAGTTGGGTCTCCCGTTGGGGTAGGTCTGTTTTCTACTGCTGTAGTTAGAAACTCCGTCTGTCCTACAGGGTTCCCCCTGGGGGAGTCCTGACGCCATATCTAAATTATTTATTGTCCTGCTGGCCCTCACTGTGAGTTCGAAAGGGATAAAGTTGTGATCTGTCCAAGTTAGTCTTAGGGGCGTTTTAACACTAAGTGTCCCTAGGTTGGAGTAGGTGCAGTCAAGAATATGTCCAGCCTTATGTGCGGTGTTGATTGTAAGCTGGGTTATACCTAGGACACTCATTGTGTCCCTAAACCACATTGCCGCCGGGTCTGTGGGGGAGTCTAAATGCACGTTAGCATCTCCTAGAACTAGATCACTGAAAACTTCCCCAACGCTCTCCAGGAAGTCTGCGTGTTTCCCTGGTGGGCGGTATATTAGTGCTCCAGTGAAGGTAAATGATTCATGCACCTTTATTGCAAAGCCCATGCTTTCTGCCCCTTTGAGATACCCCCCCGTCTGGATTAGTCTATCTTCCCTAGAGATAAGGTATCCGGGGGGAAGAATGTTTGTGACATCCGGGTTACTGTTGGACGTCAGCCATGTCTCTGTCATAAAAAGACAGTCTAGGTCCCTCTCTGTTATGAGGTCGAAGATGTGCAGTGCATGTTTGCTCATTGATCTAACATTGATGAGCCCGTCTCATAGGACTCTCGTTTGACTGGTTGCCTGTGTGTCTATGCATGACCCAAAACGTTCCCTACATATCTTGCAACTCCAGGGTCCTACCCAGTTTGCCATATTTAGTGGTTGTGCACATATGTTTGGACCGGAGTTAAGCCCCATTATGAATTCCCTTGTGAGTTGTATATTAGGTCCAGGGTGCATGGCCCTCGGCCCGGTCGAGGCGCGGACGGGCGCAGACAGGCTTACCTTTGGCGCACCTTCGGTGCGCCTCCGGTGCGCCCGCTGCGCGTAATGGAGGGCATGTTCCTTAATCCTCACCGTATGGCCTGCAAAAGG
>NW_028247412.1:0-18593 GCF_964263255.1 Lissotriton vulgaris | reverse complement strand
ACCACTACAATTGTACCAAGTCCATCATAACGGATGTGTGCATTGGATGAGCGATGGTACAGAGACGGTCCAGTCTGCACATGGCAGGCCATGGGGGATTGGATGTTGTGATTAGCATTGCACCTGTAGCGTTGTGTTACAATTGAGACAGATCATCATGTGCCTTGGAGTCAAGACAGATATTGAGATCCTTGCATCACTCACAAGTTCTCATAGGTCTGCAAGGTGTGACCACTGACAGACGTCTGACCCTCAGTGGCCTGTATGACATTTCACATGCACAGATAGCTGACACAACTGCCCACCACTGTTCAGCGGTGATACTGCACTACCGTGTCAGTCAAGTAAGTCACTATGTGGCACTGGATTGTCTGAAGATGTGTGGGGACATCAAAAGGCTAGACACACAATGTAGCTAGAGGAGTACTCCAGACCCCACGTGGATGTGTGACCCACATTTGTCTTGTCCCATACAATGCTACAATGCAGATGACACTTGTCCAGACGTTAAATAGCTGCAAATCAATATCAATGGCCAATATCATTTCTATCTGGACTCTTCATGTTCTCCTCTGGTGGACTTGTAGTTGAACTGGTACATGCAGCAGTGACACGACACACAGATCACAACAATGCCAAGGTTGAGGTTTGGATAATTCAGTTGCGCAAGCCACAATAATACACATGAGATGTCCATGTCAAACTCAAATCAGTATATGACAGTGTGCATACATGTAATGTAAGTGCATGGACAGAATGGGTGTTGGGAGCACACTGCCTCACAGTCCCAGCACGGTTTGTCCCTTTGCATCCTGGTAAATGCAGTACACATTCCAAACTCACTTTGGAATAATCTGGAGTGATACACCAAAATTGCTGCTGACTTTGCTGTATATCCCTAGACACGTGTTCCTGGAATGAGCGCTTCATCAGTAGAGAGCTGCAGTTTCATGGAGAGCAAAGTAAATCATCTTGATTTGCTGTGTTCCTGTGAGTGTTACTGTGACCTCAGAATAACTTGGCAGCATTCCCAGCAAACACAGATGAATCAGGAGTTATTTAGTACTGTACACAGCATATACCCGGATGCAAAGGGGCAAACTGTGCTGGGACTGTGAGGCAGTGTGCTCCCAACCACCACTTAGTCCATAAGGACTGATGGGCAGATCAACAAGGCACTTGCGCCTCTTTGCACCGCCATTGGGTCACTTTAGTGACGCAGCGGCGGAGCACACAAAGCGCCATGCTGCTGGACTATTACAACGTGACGCATACGGTGCAGGATTGCATCCTAAAAGTGGCTGAGTGAAACTACAAGATACCACTCAGTCACTATTAGGGCCAAGCGAAGTCAAATCTACGCACCTGCTTGAAGCAGGTGTTAGGATTGCCGCAGCATGTTAGCGATCGTGCACCCCCGAGCCTTGCTGGAGGCGGCTCCGCAATTGCCACGCCACTACAGCAAAGCTCGGCCCTTCCACCGGGGATGCATCACACATCTGCCCACCCAAGCGCCACAGTGTGCCGCTTGGTACATGTGGTCCAACAGGGGTGACGCACGGGTGGGCTGATGCGTTACAACTCATCAGACACACCTCTGCTGATTAGCGGAGATGCGCCAGAAGTTGTAAATCGCCCCCTGATAACTGTACAGTGTGAATAGAGTTAAACAAATTTGGACCTAGGCTATTCTATGTATGTGTAGCGTCATGCATGGAACAACCACCACATCAAGATTTTGCTTATACTTCTGCAGGCACGGTTGATGAGACAGGAGATCCGCAGGAAGAAGTCCGGAGGATTAGACCATCTGTTCGGCGACGGCTAAACCCTCTTTCCACTAGCGATGAAGGGGAGGAGGAGGAGGAGGAGGAGGAGGAGGAGGAGGAGGAGGAGGAGGAGGAGCCATCAACATCTGCAGGCCAGAGGGTTTCACCCACCCGGGATAAAGACAAACACTACACCGGTACTATGTCCCAGGTGGAGGCTGTGGACAATGAAGGGGGGGGTGACGAACCGGACACCTCGGACCATGATGTGGGGGATGGCCCCTCACCCACACATACATCACTAGTGGGTCACAAAGAGGTGTCCCCGGGGAAGGCCAACATTCCATCTGGGCCTGCCATCTGCCCCACCGTACCTCTAGAGTCCCCCATGCCATCGGGGGCTCCTGCTCAATCCCCTGATACCAGTCTCCCTACTCTTGGCCGCCAAGCCAAACACATCGGCTCCGGATCGGAGGCACCACGTCCCTTCTGTGTCCCCCCCCCCTCCCCCCAGTGCCGGTGCTGTTCCTCCTGTGGCTGTGCCAGGGGACTTGAGTTGGATGGTCGAGGGTCAACCAGACATGTCCGCTCGCATCTTGCTACAGGTGTGTCTGGAGATACGCTCGATGCAAGCGGACCTAGTCCGATCTATGGACAACATCGGCATCCAACTCCAGTCCCTGACCACAGCCATTACCTCTTTCATCTCCAAAGTGCCTTCCCATACCACCGTCAATGTGTCCCCCTGTCCGTTGGCCCACACTGGTTCCCCCCATACGCCTCGTGTGTCACGTTCCCGTGTGGTGCCTGTTCCTGCATCAGCCAGACGTGTGGATGTATCCGACCCTGAGGAGCTAGACATTGTGCTCCTGGATGATGACCAGAAAGACACTTGACTGTTGGACTGAGACATTGTTTTGGACGATGATTTATTTCTCCCCTTGTGAATAGACTGGTTCCCATGACGCTACCTGACGTATTATATTTGTTTTGCCCCACCCAAATCCAAGTTCCCTTCTCCTTCTGCATTAAGATCATCATTTGTTTTCCTTTCTCCCTTCCAAACCGACGGTTTCTTTGTGTTCCTACATAAATGACTTTGCAGTATTATACTTTGTCTGACTAGTTTCACTTCATTTTGAATGTCTATTGCCAAATATAGACACATATTTAGTAAGTCATATGCTATGCATACTACAACGTGTTGCCATGATGTGTTACACTTGTACCTGTCTCACACACACACACATGCCTACATCGTCAGAAGAGACATACTACACAACAGAATATTACAGTAGTAGATATTTATTGTCAAAATACTCCTAAGGAGCCCAAAACAAATAAGCCATTTTAATGGCGGTCATGTTTGCGTTGCCGCAATCGTGGGGGGGAGGAACGCGGTGAGGGGTGAGGTCGTCGCCTTCGTGTCTGTGGGTGTTGTCCAGGCTGATCAAGAGGTGCAGGTGCCAATGGTGTCTGCACATTAGGTGTCTGTGGCTGGACAAGGGCTGGTTGATGAGGTGGTTGAAGTGACTGTGCAGAGGTTGGTGGTGTTTGGGCAGGTAGTGGGGGTGGTGGGAGTGACTGTGCAGCAGTTGGTGATGGTTGGGCAGGTAGTGGGGGTGGTGGGAGTGACTGTGCAGTGGTTGGTGTTGGTTGGGCAGGTAGTGGGGGTGGTGGGAGTGACTGTGCAGCGGTTGGTGGTGTTTGGGCAGGTAGTGGGGGTGGTGGGAGTGACTGTGCAGCGGTTGGTGGTGTTTGGGCAGGTAGTGGGGGTGGTGGGAGTGACTGTGCAGCGGTTGGTGATGGTTGGGCAGGTAGTGGGGGTGGTGGGAGTGACTGTGCAGTGGTTGGTGTTGGTTGGGCAGGTAGTGGGGGTGGTGGGAGTGACTGTGCAGCGGTTGGTGGTGTTTGGGCAGGTAGTGGGGGTGGTGGGAGTGACTGTGCAGTGGTTGGTGGTGGTTGGGCAGGTAGTGGGGGTGGTGGGAGTGACTGTGCAGCGGTTGGTGGTGGTTGGCAGGTAGTGGGGGTGGTGGGAGTGACTGTTCAGGGTGCAGGTGTGTTTGTGTACCTTGGCTGTGGTGCTGTGCAGTTTGTGTTACAGGTGTGGGGATGTGCTGTCCTACAGGCCGACATGATTGTCCCCCTCCCTGCGTTGGCTGTGAAGGTAGACTTTGGACCACTCTCACCATGCCCTCCATCATCTTCATGGCCAAGGCATGGTGTCTTGCACTCTCTTCCCTTTGGATGGATATCAGGTCTCTTGTATTTCTAGACATTTCCTGCCAAGTGCTATCCATCCTGTCCAAAGCTTGGCCCACCCTGTCCACCCCCTGAGGGAATTGGGCCATGTCCTGCTGGAACCCAGATATGTCAGACAGGGTAGCCCCTATGGCCCGAATGTCCTGCCTCACATCTGCCTGCTGTTGGAAGAAGTCCTGCTCCCACTGGCCACCATAGTCATGTGCAGGCCCCCTCTGCTGGTGTCTGCCAGGGATGAGATGAGCAGGTCCAAAAACAGGGAGGCTGGCAGGTAGAAGTCTGTGGGCAGGAGAAGGGTTCCCAGGGGATACCTGGTCCACAACAGGGCTGGCACTTCCCACAGATGGTGGAGAGAATGGCAGGGATTCACTGCGTAGGGAAGAGTGGGTAGGGGAACCACCATGTCGGTCCCGGACGTGAGGGCTGTGAGTGAGTGATGTCTGTGAGTGGATGTGTGGTAGCTGTGTCTGTGTTGATATTTGCCGTGGTATTGATGGTTTGAGAGGAGGCAGACGGGCGTTGCTTGTCAGAAGATGTGAGGCGGGGACGTCAGTATTGTCATCCCCGGAGTCTAACAAATTGTACTCATCATCCTCCTCAAAGGCAACGTCCTCTTACTCTTGATCCTCCTCCTCTCGGGCATGAGTTGCAGCCGACATTGCTGCCTGGAGGATCAGGGGATTCTCCCCTCGGATTTCCCGTCTGCCACTACTGGTTGTCGGTCTGTCAGCCTCTTTAACAGCATCATCTGAAACACAGAGGTTGCAACTGTATTGGTGATTGACCAGGTATTACATGTGCAGCAACACCAGGGTTGTATTTACTGCACCTTGCATCAGCAGATGAGGATCATGTGATCTGGTTTGGGTACCACCACAAATGGCCGCTCACACCATAGCCCTGAGGTGTTACACGGAGATGTACATGATACTAGCAAACTCACCAGGTCCAGCCACAACTCTCTGTCCCTTTGCGTTCCCTCCTAGTCTATCCTGCTGCACCTGTCTCCCCATAGTAGTTGTAGACATAGCTGTAGAGGGTAGAAACAACATCATCAACAATCTGCCTCACCAAATGACAGACATGCATATGTGTCACTCCTGGTCTGTATTTCACTTAGTAATCAACAACTGTTGATTCTATGTAGAAGGGGATCTTGATCTATGTTATGGCTTTGTAATCTGAGCTGTTGACACTCCTCATGCCCTATTTACCTGAGGGACAGGTGTGTGACAGTTTCACAGCTGCAGCCAGGATGTCATGCATCCCCCGGGATAGTGTGCGCTGCAGTGGTCTCATCCTGTCAGCACCTGTGATGAGAAATACATGTCCATATTTTCGTACAACAGATTGTAGCTATGAGAACAAATGACATTCTCATTAGCCATTTGTGGATAATCAAGGACGCTGTGCAGCATGCATGGCTCATTGACTTAACAAGTGGGCACCTGCTCACAAGCAGCATTTGCAACCTTACAGCCATGCGGCACTTACATCAATTAGATGACACATCAACTGACAGACTTGTATGAGAAGGTTACTGATTTCACCCTTACCATTGTGACTGACTATTTTCATGGGTGTAATGTTGTGTGTTGAGAAGTCAGAAAGGAGTTCATGTGTGAGATGTGCAATTATCAGGGGCCTGATGTTGCCCATATGTGCTTCCCTACCCATGAGGTCACACAGCTCATTATTGAATGAGAGAACGCAGATTACTAATGTCCATCCTTTGAGTGTTCTCTGTTCCCATGCTCCATTTCCAACATCATGGTGCTACTCACATGACAACAGATAGTATCTTGTGTGTGCAGCAGACATCCAAACCTCATATTTCATACACTCACCAATACATGTGGATATGGTAGAAGGGAGGCAAGCAGAAGACAACATTTGGATTTGATCACACATTGCAGAGGAGGTGAGAAGCTTTGAATCTTCGCACCTGCACTGGATTATCCTGTTGCTCTTCAGCAAAATGATTTTGCAGGTGTAACTGCATGAAGAATCACCTCAGCAGCCCCTACACCCATCTCACAGGTACACAACTGGCACCAGTGTGTGCCTCAGCCATGCCAATTTCATATTGATTTGTGCATGTTAATTTTCCTAGGTATTTAGCATATCATTGACTTGCAAGCCTGTTGTGTTGTGGAGGTTTCTCATGACACATTGTTCTATTGTATGTCCATTGTGCACACACTTGGCATACATTTTGTGTCAGCATCTCATTTGCCACCAGGGTCTGATCGGCCATGTGTTCAAATGCCCCATGTGATCATATTGTGATGCAGGATAACAGTGTTGTACAACACATATGGTGGAGGTGAAAGGCACAGTTCATAGGCATTCAGCAAGCTTGACTTACCGTGGCCCAGCACCGGATCAGTCTGTGGTCCCTGGGCAGATGTGAAGTCCAACCTAGTAGCAGGAGTCAGTGGGCGTCTGGGGTTATGGGAGGACGGCATTGTACCTAGAATGATAAGTTTGTTTGGCAACTTTACATTCCTGCTGCCACATGTGATGCATTGGATTCCTGGCACAGGACGGGCACAAGCAGTCATGGTCACCACCGTTGCAGTAGTGTGTCATACATTATGTAATGTGTGATCCCACATATAACTTAGATTGGGCCCACTACCTTGATGCTACCTATAGCACAATGACATGCCTACGACTCCAGAGGTAAAGTCCACTATCGTGTTTTGTTGAAGTCCGAAATTTATCCATCCAATGTACGCAGTACATGATCAGCTCTGTGGACTGTGCTGAACAAAGTATGTATGAAAGATTTGAAGTTGGACAGTGTATGCATTGTCAATACTACAGAGACTGATATCTCCCCGTTTGGTCTTCATTTCCGTATCGGTGCAAATGCTACTTCTTGATTATGTCTACAAACACTATTACAATATGGTGTATACACCCTTCTGACTTGTTGTGGCCCTCGATTACAGGATTGCTTTCCCCGTTCTGGGTCTGTTGATGTAATACATGTTGTGTACCACATTTACTAAGGTATGATGAGGCAAGACATGTTATAATTTGTATTTCGCTGTTCACAAATGTCATAAGTAAACGGTGAATGTCCATTGACGTCTCCAATTGTCATGCAGCAAATGTAGCATAAATGGTTGTCTTACATAGCTGGGCACTATTTGTCCCTCTGTTGTCTACTGACCATGTATGCTTTTTGACCATCTCCTTTGACTTACCAGTTAGTGTGGTTGACATGCCTTCATCAGTACGTTGCCGAATCCTCCTATGCGATGCGGTGACCTCTGCTACTGAAGTTGTCGGTGCTCTGGCTGGATGTGTCAATGGGTGAGAAGAGAGAAAAGTAGACAAATGGAAATGTGCTTGTGTACAGTTTCAGGGATTTGCCCATATCTTCTGTGTGATAACAGTATTGCGTGGAACTGCCGCAGACTGGGCAGGTAGGAGCAGTGGTGTGTTGGGGATGTAATGGCGTGGCAGATTGGAAATTGGACACCAGGATAGGTGTTGGACATGTTTACATCAGAGGATACTCTCACCATCTGCTTTGTGATTTAGGCCAGCACAGGGTGATGTACTGTTTGGAGACTTTAGTGGCAGGTTTACAAGCCCCTGGGGAAAATAGATTTACACTGTGGTTGCATCACTCCTGTGACACAACAGTGGTGTACAACAGACAACACATGTAGGAGTATTTGCACCGTGACGCTACTATGGTGAATCGTCATGTTGTGAGGCCCTGCGCTACGTCAGCTTGGAGGTGGCAGGGTGTGCACTCCTTTGGAGTATGCCGCATCCAAGTGAGTCAGTGTAATCTACATCAGTGGTTCCCACACTTCTGACTCCTGAGGACCCCCATTGAGTCCCCACTGGAATCCGAGGACCCCCATGCAATTAGTATGAGTTAAATTTCAATCATTTTAACAGTAATTTGAGAAAAATACACACGTGTGCACACAAAACAAATACTCAAAGTACTAAGTATTTTGGGTCAAGATGTGCGACTATTTAATGTAGCGCCTCGCAATTTGCTACACTTTTCAAGTGGTAATTTGCGAGTCACTAAATGAAATGTACAACAGTGTGTTTGACACTGTCTGGGATTCCCAATGGGGTCGCTAATTGCGAGGTTCATTTATATTATTGAGCCGCTCGCAATTTGCAAGCCCATTGGGAATGCCAGCCCTCCCAGGTATGGTGGCCTGCTGGGCTCTGCAGGCCACCATGTCGGGCCAACTTTTCAATATAGCAGTTTAGAAAAGAAAATGCTGCCTGCTTACAATGCATTTTGTAAAATGAATCAAGTAACAGTAAAGTTGTCTTTACATTTTGCTAAGGGCAGGCAGAGGTCCCTGGGACCACTGGCTGTCCTTAAAATAATATTTTGCTTGCTTTTGCTAAGGGGAAGGGGTCCCCCGGAGACCCCTTCCCATTAGCAAATGCATTACCATCTACTTGAAGTAGGTGGTAATTGTGACTGTTTTGCGACCACAAACATTTGTACATGTTTTTGAGACTCGCTAATTGGAAGGGAATGCTGCTTCCAAATCGCAAGTTGCTAAACCTATTTAGAGAGTTGCAAACAAATTTGAACTTGCTAAATTGGCTATGTACATGGCCCCATAGGTTTTTGCATGCACAAACGGGTTAGCGAACCCGTTTGCGCATTTGAAAACCGATCGTACATCTGGCCCTTAGTGTTTTATGTAGAAGTAATAGGCCCTCTGTCAAATGTATTTCATTTGTTTTATAGCATCTTTCATACCAATGTAGAATGTCAGAGCACTTTCCATCACACACATATAGAGACATAGAATCGTACATGTAAATGTGTGTATATGAAATGTTTTAAGAGTTCTTGGTCTGGAAAAGCACAAACTCAGTATTCAGAACATGACACAGGGGCTAGCATTGACTTTAGCATACAGAACGTTTTTCTACCCAATAATTTCTTCTTAGCAGCATCAGGATAAATAATAACTGGGAGATGTTTAAGTTACAAACTGGTACCATGCAATTTGCAAGCAGCTCTTTGATGACAGTTTATAGGTCCCTCTGCTAGATTATGATTGTCACTCATGAAGAGCACAGTAACAAATGAATCTCTGTGACAAAAGCAGTAACCACAATCCTAGGTACATACAATACTGCTTTTCAAGATGATTTTTATACTTTCTTTGCAGTAGGCACATTTCTACTCTGTGCTACATTTGTTACATTGCAGCTGCCACAGAACAACATTCTCCTCATGCTCCAGCAGGTACATTGATCACTGGCATTATCTTGACACGTTTATTGTTGCTGGTAAGCTGCTAATTATACAAGAAAATTTCTGTGCTTTAAAAAATGATGCCTATGGACCCCATGGTAATGTGTTACGGACCCCTGGGGTTCTGCGAAGCACAGTTTGGGATACACTGGTCTACATTATTTCACAGTATCACCTATCAGAGGCTGCTGTGACGCAACAATACGCCTGCTTGAGGCAGATGTCAGGAGTGGCACAGCACGTTAGGTATGGGCAGTACATGGATATTGTTGGAGTTGCAAAGCTCTTCCGACACAACTTCAGCAAAGCCCCCCCTACACACCATCAGATTCAACACACATCTGTCTATCCCTGCACCACAGTGCACAACCATATGTACACGACACATCAGTGTTTGCGCAAGGCTTGAATTGGTCACATGTCACATTGGTACTGGCGCTTCCCTGCTAATGTTTGTCTTTAGCTTATTTATTTATTAAACTTACTTTTAAATTTCCATTTGTCATTGCACATTTTCTGTCAATATGTACAGTTATTGAATTAGCTGGGTTGTGTATGTATGGCATCAGTACTGTGCACATGTTTTTAATTGGGTGGGGGGGTATTAGCCTTTTCTGATGCAAAGCATTCTGGGACTTGTGGTGCTGCGTAGTGGGTGACACATGAGTCTCTGACTAACCATATTTTTATATGCACTTAGGACTATTACCATGATCACTATGATAGTGTAACACAGACAATCTCTTCATGCACATTTTCTTTTCATTCCACTTACCTGGTACCACGTGGCGGACGTCACTGACAGGCAGCCCATGGACCAAGTGGGGCTGTATTGTTGTCAGGATGTCCTCCTCCTGTCGGGTGAGCTGGATGCGGGGTCCAGGGCATGCAGCAGGGAGGATTCTGCGCAGTTCTATCGTGGAATATTTTTCCTTGACCCTCTGCTTTTCGTCCTGCCACTTTTTTTTAATGTCCTGTATGGTTCGCCTCTCCACCCCCAGGGCTGAGACAGCAGTGGCTATCTGCTGCCATAGTTCTTGCTTCTGTGCCCCACTGGTGCAATATGGTGGTAGCCCATGTAGGCGATTGTGGTGCCTTACAATGTATTCCACTAGCATGGTGGTCTCCTCTGCAGTGAAATTTTTTTTCCGTCTCTGCTCCATGTTCACTGTCACTGAAAGCATTGTAGGAACAGTCTCTCTGTGTCCAAACCTGTTTCTTCACTGTGTGCTGCTTTTATGTGTTTTGTGGTACTGGTCAATTAGTGTTAATTAGCTTCAGCTGGAGCGTGGTGGGGGATGGTAGGCAGTGGCAGCATACACCATGGCAAAATGGAGCTGTTGGCTGGGATTGGCTGCTGTGTGTCAGCTGATCCATGTTGGGGGATGGGTGGACCTTGGCCAGGTGTTTCCTCTTGACTAACATGGCAAACGGTCCGAAATCGCAATTTACGGCCCGTAATCGCATTTTACGGCCCGTAATCGCATTTTACGGCCCGTAATCGCATTTTACGCAAGTGTGCGGTAAAGTACGCCTATGTGCCGTAATATCCGGCCCGGTGGCGGAAATTACGGCCCGGCGGCGGACGTACAGTTAGTAGTCGTAAGTCTCTTCTGTGAATCCCGAAAAGTAGTAAGTTCATTCTGTGAATCCCGAAAAGTAGTAAGTTCATTCTGTGAATCCCGTAAGTAGTAAGTGCATTCTGTGAATCCCGAAAGTAGTAAGTGCATTCTGTGAATACCAGATAGTAGTAAGTGCATTCTGTGAATACCACATGTCTTAAGTTCATTCTGTGAATCGGGCCCTTCGTCTTTATCCCGGGTGGGTGAAACCCTCTGGCCTGCAGATGTTGATGGCCCCCCTCCTCCTCCTCCTCCTCCTCCTCCTCCTCCTACTCCTCCCCTTCATCGCTAGTGGAAAGAGAGTTTAGCCGTCGCCGAACAGATGGTCTAATCCTCCGGACTTCTTCCTGTGGATCTCCTGTCTCATCAACCGTGCCTGCAGAAGTATAAGCAAAATCTTGATGTGGTGGTTGTTCCATGCATGACGCTACACATACATAGAATAGCCTAGGTCCAAATTTGTTTATCTCTGATCACACTGTACAGTTATCAGGGGGCGATTTACAACTTCTGGCGCATCTCCGCTAATCAGCAGAGGTGTGTCTGATGAGTTGTAACGCATCAGCCCACCCGTGCGTCACCCCTGTTGGACCACATGTACAAAGCGGCACACTGTGGCGCTTGGGTGGGCAGATGTGTGATGCATCCCCGGTGGAAGAGCCGGGCTTTGCTGGAGTGGCGTGGCAATTGCAGACCCGCCTCCAGCAAGGCTCGGGGGTGCACGATCGCTAACATGCTGCGGCAATCCTAACACCTGCTTCAAGCAGGTGCGTAGATTTGACTACGCTTGGCCCTAATAGTGACTGAGTGGTATCTTGTAGTTTCACTCAGCCACTTTTAGGAGGCAATCCCGCACCGTATGCGTCACGTTGTAAGAATCCAGCAGCATGGCGCTTTGTGTGCTCCGCCGCTGCGTCACTAAAGTGACCCAATGGCGGTGCAAAGAGGCGCAAGTGCCTTGTTGATCTGCCCATCAGTCCTTATGGACTAAGTGGTGGTTGGGAGCACACTGCCTCACAGTCCCAGCACAGTTTGTCCCTTTGCATCCGGGTATATGCTGTGTACAGTACTAACTAACTCCTGATTCATCTGTGTTTGCTGGGAATGCTGCCAAGTTATTCTGAGGTCACAGTAACACTCACAGGCACACAGCAAACCAAGATGATTTGCTTTGCTCTCTCTGAAACTGCAGCTCTCTACTGCTGAAGCGCTCATTCCAGGAACACGTGTCTAGGGATATACAGCAAAGTCAGCAGCAAATTTGGTGTATCACTCCAGATTATTCCAAAGTCAGTTTGGAATGTGTACTGCATTTACCAGGATGCAAAGGGACAAACCGTGCTGGGACTGTGAGGCAGTGTGCTCCCAACCCCCATTCTGTCCATGCACTTACATTACATGTATGCACACTGTCATATACTGATTTGAGTTTGACATGGACATCTCATGTGTATTATTGTGGCTTTCGCAACTGAATTATCCAAACCTCAACCTTGGCATTATTGTGATCTGTGTGTCGTGTCACTGCTGCATGTACCAGTTCAACTACAAGTCCACCAGAGGAGAACATGAAGAGTCCAGATATAAAAGATATTGGCCATTGATATTGATTTGCAGCTATTTAAAGTCTGGACAAGTGTCATCTGCTTTGTAGCATTGTATGGGACAAGACAAATGTGGGTCACACATCCACGTGGGGTCTGGAGTACTCCTCTAGCTACATTGTGTGTCTAGCCTTTTGATGTCCCCACACATCTTCAGACAATCCAGTGCCACATAGTGACTTACTTGACTAACACGGTAGTGCAGTACACCGCTGAACAGTGGTGGGCAGTTGTGTCAGCTATCTGTGCATGTAAAATGTCATACAGGCCACTGAGGGTGAGACGTCTGTCAGTGGTCACACCTTGCAGACCTATGAGAACTTGTGAGTGATGCAAGGATCTCAATATCTGTCTTGACTCCAAGGCACATGATGATCTGTCTCAATTGTAACACAACGCTACAGGTGCAATGCTAATCACAACATCCAATCCCCATGGCCTGCCATGTGCAGACTGGACCGTCTCTGTACCATCGCTCATCCAATGCACACATCCGTTATGATAGACTTGGTACAATTGTAGTGGTGCTGGCAGAGCAGAATTCAATATGGATGCATGAGTGTGGCTCATTTACCCAGTTGTCATGAGAACATTACAACTCCCAAAGTGCACTCTGGCCTGTATAGTCCATATGCCACAGTGTGCCTATCAAAACTTGGTGACTGCTGCTTGGACATGGAATTGGCTAATGGAGGCATGGGACACACAATGGTACAGCACTGTTTCACTCACATCATACTCCCAGACTCATATTGCATATGATGAACTTACTAGGTCTATGCTGCTCGTGCTCCTCCAGCTGAGCATGGAGGGTTGGCCACGCTGCTCACAGGACCCTCCTGTACAGTGGTGAGAGGCGAGGACGATGTACATGGTGCTGGGAGGACAGGCCAGCCAGCTCCGTAGCCTTGTGACGGGCCCACCGCTTCAGGTCCTCCCAGCGCTTGCGGCACGCCCTAGCCCTCTTGGTGGACACTCCCACTGCACTGCAGCGCTCGGCGATGTTGGCCCATAGCCTGCCCCGGGCTGCAGTGCTCAGCTGGTGCTCAGGGTCCCCATATAGCTGAGGGAATTTCTCCAGCACCCCCTCCACCAAGATGCCCAATTCCCTTTCTGAGAAAGGGGGGCTCTCTCCTCATATTCCTCAGCCATTATGGGGAAATTGGTAAGATGAGAGCAGCAGGATGCCTGTGGATCTGATCAGTGAAAGAGGATGACTCTGAATGACCACAAAATGGCTGCCAAGTACTTCCTGTAAAGTATTTCCTGTCTCCCAGTTGATGTATCACCTTGCCTGTATGCAATGATGTGTTCTAGTTTATTTTCGTAATTTACGGCCCGAATTCGTAGTTTCCGGTTCCGGAGCGTCGTTTACGCGCACGCGCACTACGATACGCAACCGGAAACTACGATATCACAGGAAGTATTTTGCAGCCATTTTTTTTTCATCCTGGGCCATCCACAATCAGTAAACAAATCCACTGCCATCCTGTTGTTCTGATGTAGGGGAAAGTGAAAGGGCAATGCAGGTGTTATGCATGATTATGTAGCAAAAGGGGGAACAGTTCATTTCATGTCATTTATGCACTGATAGGGGGTAGGGGGCTGACAACATCCATCCGACTTTCCTATTCTCATACTTTGCATTATGGGACATGTAGTTCATATTGAGTACTCAGTATCAGAGTTGAATGAAGTGTCATGTAACATTGGTGTGGAGAAGTGTGGATATGTCAGATACATATGGGGGCCGCTGTGTGCCCCAATTATGCCACAGTAGCGTAAGTTTATTGGCGCTGCAGCGCTACTAATCATGGGCGGAAAATCCGTTTCGCTCGCGGATTTTGCGGATTTTCGGTAAATTCGCAATCCGCGAGATTCCCGAATCTCCCGCAAAATCCGCAAATCCGCGAGCAGCGGATTTTGCTCGCACTGTTCGCGTGAGTTCGCGGCTTCCCAGTACAACTTCGCGCCCCGCGAATAAGTGCAAAATTGCAGAAATACGATCTTAGCAAAACTGAAACTACTTACCAGGTTCAAAAGTTCAGGCTCATCATTAGTAGCCATTTCCTGTAGTGCTTCCTGAGGGGCCCCTCCAGAGTTCAGTTGCCAGTTGCAACTATTATGTGACCCTGCTCTGAACCTCAGAATAGTTACACATATGCCACAAAGGTCCTGAATTACAGCTAAGGGAGACAAGCAGGAGCCAGGCTGGAAGTTCAAATCCATTAATCAGCCCCTAATTCATTATTGTCAGTTGGGGCAGGGCAGGTGTTGTAACTAATTTTGCAACAATGAAAGCACTTAGCAAGTGCAAAAGATCACTAATCAGGAAGCACTAAGGAAGCAGGTGCCAGCTAAAAAAATATTCTGTGACACATTAATCAGCCCCAAATTAATTCAGGTCACTTGAGGCAGGGAAGGTGTGCTTGCGTTGCCACAATAATGTACACTGACTGGACAACCAGAGGGTGCTGTGATGAAACAGAGGGTGGCATGGGTGGGCCAGAGGGTGGCATGAGTAGTCAGAGAGTGGCAGTGGTGACAGAGAGTGGCAGTGATGAAGAAGAGTGTCCCAAACAGGCTGGACACGTAGAAACAACAAGTTCGCGAAACTTGCGACCCGACAGGTAAGTTCGCAATTTGCGACATTGTACAAAACCCTCGCGAACTGGCAGAAACCCGCGCAAACACACAAAAAAAAATCCGCAAATTCGCGAGAATTTGCGGATTTTGCGGATTGCGAGTTCGCAAATCCGCAAAATTCGCGAACGCGAGATTCGCAAAATTCGCCCATGCTTAAGCACTACGCCAACTCCATGCTGTGGGGTATCTTCAACGTGACGCATCTGTGAAATGTGTCATATTGTATGGCCCTGCACCGCAGTTGTGCGTTCCTGCACGGGGGGGGGGCGGCCTTCCAGCACACATACGCCACCAAACAGTGGGAGCGTGAAAAGTACAGAATTACACTCTGTCATTTTCGTAGCCATGCTGCGTCCCAACCGTGCACCTGCTTGTAGGAGACCTGAGAATTGATGCTGCATGTTGGGCATCGGCTCGCCGCTTGCCTTGCTGGAGCTGCGTTGCGCTTGCGACCCAACTCCAGTGGTGCTTCACCTTTATGACAGCATAGGCTTCACACTTCTGTCTATACTTGGCCCACAGCGCACAGCTTTGTACATGCGGCACAGCCATGATGGCGCAAGGGATGTCTGCTGTGAGGCACAATTACTTGGCCATCCCTGCTGATATGCAGAGATGCAACTCTTATTGTAAATCTGACCCATGGTGCATGATTCTAACATGACATCATCACTCACATTCTGGGCCCATCATTTGTGGGGGAGTCAATTCTCTAGTGGTCTTAGGCCTGAGTATGCAACCTTTTGTGATTTGGTGACCCATCCTTATGAGGTCCAGGTATGTCTCTCAGGACATGTATTGTTTGTCATCAGCGTGAATAGTTTGTTTAAGGGATGTCCACTACGCTGATTGCTGACATGGGCACGTGACCTGAGGCACAATCCACATTTTGACTTCTGTCAGCAGCTGTGATTTGCATGCAGTTAGTGTGGTTTGGAAAGTCGTCTCAGGGTGGGATTTATGGACACTGTTGTGTCTGTCCACATTTCATCATTGACAACAGACAGCAAACCACATGTTGTCCGTGGCACTACAGGTTGCTCATGCAAAATATGTGGCAACTAGCAGATCACGGACTTGCATGCCCTGACGTCGGTCATGTGCAATAGCCCGGTCTCCCACATTCAGAGCTAGTCGAGGGTCGAGAGGCATGTGTAAGCCATGCATTAGAGCAATGTTGTGCAAAACACAACAGGCTAGTATGATCTTGCACACAACTACTGGGGAGTACAGAAGCACACCCCCTGTACGGTCGAGACATCTGAATCGCGACTTCAACAGACCAAAAGTGCGCTTGATGATGGCTCGAGTACGTATGTGTGCCCTATTGTACCTACGCTGAGGTACAGTGTTAGCACGCCTGTAAGGGGTGAGGAGATGTGGAGAGAGTGCATACCCAGCGTCACCTGAGGCGGGAAGAATGGGCAGTTGTTAACATTTCACTCTTTGACTTTGACAGGACATGATCTATACATTCATACATGCAGTGTCTGTTGGGCCATGTTTCTTAATGATGAAACAAAGTGAGAGGTACCCCTTAAAAGATTCAAGGGAAGTAGGGTTAAACAACCAATACTGAGAAGAAGTTCCCTTGAATAAGATATTCAATAAAACAACTTAAATAACAAATCAATTAGGACAATAAATTTAAGAAAATTGTACACAATTTATTAATATTACAAAATATATTAAAAAACATATTAAAAAAAACAAGTGGGCAAGAGCACCACTGTACACAAATAAATTGGAGGAAAAAATTGTTAAAACGGTTTTTTGGCATACATGGAGATCAAAATCGACCAGCAATATTGATACGAGGAAAGGGGAACAGACAACAGTACGACATCCAATTGTTACAGTACTAGGTGTACATTCGAACTCAATGTGATAACCATGTGCTATGCACAGTTTTTATATTGTGTCAACACCGGTATCCGAGTCTAGGAATTGTACTTGAAAATTGCGTCTCTTGCCCACTTGTGTTTTTTAATATATTTTGTAATATTAATAAATTGTGTACAATTTTCTTAACTTTATTGTCCTAATTGATTTGTTATTTAAGGCATGTTTCTTATTGTACAATCGTTACTATTGGGGGGCATTCTTATATTTACTTGACGCATATCACCCATTTTCAGTGCTTGGTACTTACCCAGTAGCCACATATTACCAAATTCTCCAGCAGCCATACGCCGAGCAAGAGGTGACATGCGGAATATGAAGCTGTCATGTGTACTGCCTGGGAACGCTGCATGCACATTGATGAACCTTCCACTGGCATCACAGACTGCTTGAACATTGATGGAATACCATCTGTGTCTGTTGCAGAAGATGTGTGCAATGTGGCGGGGTGGCTGAAGGGCCACATGGGTGCAATCTATTGCACCCAGCACACGTGGAAATTGTGCAAGGAGATAAAAATCTCTTGCTGCCCTTTGTCTCATGTCCAGTGTATATGGCATTTTGATGTAGTTGGGGGCTCTCTCAGTGATGCATCTCAGTACCTGATGCAGGCACCGCGACTGGCTCGCCTGGGAAATGCCCACATGGTCACTAGTGACCCTTTGGAAGGAGCCAGTAGCAAAGAAGTGGAGGGCAGAAAGGATCTTGAGGTATGCTGGTATAGCATGTGAGCAGCAGGTCACAGAGTCAAGTTCCTGCTCCCACTCACATACCATTTCCAGGATTACTTCAGGTGGGAAACGGTACCTGGCCCTTACATCCTGGCTGGACATTCCAAATAGGTTGATCCTCTGCCTGTAGATCCTCTGTGCTCTCCTCCTCCTCCTCCTCAAGTAGTTTTGCCGCATGGCAAGGGGTAGTGCTACAAACACGTTCAGTGACATCCTGAAAAGGGATTGTTTGTGTCTGCTCAGCATTCATACATGCTGCAGGGCTGGGATTGGCTGCTGTGTGTCAGCTGATCCATGTTGGGGGATGGGTGGACCTTGGCCAGGTGTTTCCTCTTGACTAACATGACAAACGGGCCGCAATCGCACTTTACGGCCCGTAATCGTAATTTACGTCCCGTAATCGTAATTTACAGCCCGTAATCGGATTTTGCGCAAATATGCGGTAAAGTCCGCCAAAGTGCCGTAATATCCGGCCCGGTGGCGGAAATTACGGCCCGGCGGCGGACGTAAAGTTAGTAGTCGCAAGTCTCTTCTGTGAATCCCGAAAAGTAGTAAGTTCATTCTGTGAATCCCGAAAAGTAGTAAGGTCATTCTGTGAATCCCGAAAGTAGTAAATTCATTCTGTGAATCCCGAAAGTAGTAAGTGCATTCTGTGAATACCAGATAGTAGTAAGTGCATTCTGTGAATACCAAATGTCTTAAGTTCATTCTGTGAATCGGGCCCTCTGCTACGATCTCTTAACACTAAGGTCTGGGGTACAGGTATGGTTTGCATGGATGCGCCCGTTAAT
>NW_028247411.1:0-54268 GCF_964263255.1 Lissotriton vulgaris | reverse complement strand
GCCCTTATATGACAATCAAATCGTACTTTCTGCTCGATATTAACTACATTCCATAAATGAGTGAAAATGTGATATTCTTATCAAACGATGTAGTCTTCCTCTGGTCTACACGAACCAAACCACACATCAGTGTATATGTGGCCTTCTGTATTTTGCAGTAAAGTTACAAAATGCAACAAATACATTAAAAAACAAAAAACAATTGCAGGTAAGGAGGTTTTCTTTCTCCATTATGGCATCGTTCTCTCTATTATTCGTTCATTATTCATAACCTCTAGGATGAAGTAGCAAGTAGTGCAACCAATGAAAAGAGGGTGGCGTGTAGAAAACAATTCACTATCTAATCAAACTGATTTTCAGTGGAGCCTTCCCAAACAGCTTTAGAATCACAGCAGCCGATAACGTGGCGCTTGAGGAAGTATACACTGCTCTCCAGGTGGGGACACAACCCATTTCAGAGATCGTTGTGTTCATTAATAAAGCTGCAATAGCAGCTGTCCTTCTAGAAGAACCAGCCTTTGCTTTGCTAAAATGAAAGAGTTCACATTTGAAATCCAAAACGACTGGGAGAAATTTTCCATTAAGCTATAGTCATTTTAGACATAAGGTGCCGCATACCTCAAGTTCTTTAAAGCACACATAATAGTTTTGTAGACATCACATTTTCTCCTGCTGTTCATTTAGGGGTCACCAGGGGACACACAGCTGCGACCCTTGGTTTGCCCTCCCCTTTTTCTTTTGCAGTTTTATAGCGCAAACTGGACCCAAATGTACTGAAGTGCTTTACATGAACACCAATTACATTACACAAGATCACATTCATTTTTTTTAGGCAGGGAAGATTAAGTGAGTCTCCCAGAATCACAAGATGCTGAGTGAACCCCAAGAGCTGCCCAGTTCCAAAGTCGGCAATTGGGCCATAATGTCACATCACATCCTCTTCCTTGTAACACCTGGTGGTGTGGTTGTGACCCCAGGTCTCCGAGGTGGCCAAAGCAGTGCCAAGAGCACAGGGACAGGTCAACATTTCGTATTTTCTGCCCGTTTTTCATCATACTAAAATTGAATAATATTCTATTTTTCACTATTCGTGTTTTAAAAAATAGAGCATACTTAGCTGGAACAGGATCTTTGGTGGCAACTGTGGTAAGTAAAAATGTTTTTATATGTATGATGTGTGCGTTGTTGCAGGTGAGAGTGTTTATTTGCGATAGCATGCGTTTGAACATGTGCATCTGTATCTGTATCTGTAAGCATGTGTGCGTGAGTGAAAGTGAGAGAGAATCAGTGAGTGAGTGAGTGAGGGGAGGCTTATACCGTGCAACTTAGCCCAAGGGAATCAAGGCGCAAAACAAAATAGCAAATCTCAAATCACCGGATTCAAGTCTACGAGTAGGCCTCTCGAAAAAAACAGGTTTCAATTCTTTGCGGAAACGCGCCAGAGAAGGTTGTCCTACCAGTTCACGGGGGAGGGAGTTCCAGAGCTTAGGTAACAAGGTGGAAAAAGCTTTACCTTCCCATCTTGCTTTTGCAAATCTAGGTAC
Source organism: Lissotriton vulgaris (assembly GCF_964263255.1). Taxonomy (NCBI): domain Eukaryota; kingdom Metazoa; phylum Chordata; class Amphibia; order Caudata; family Salamandridae; genus Lissotriton; species Lissotriton vulgaris. The sequence goes on along the minus strand of NW_028247411.1, from coordinate 52,724 downwards.
TAAAAGGAGGTTTATGGTAGAGGACTGGAGGGCTCTACTAGGGAAGTAGACTGGGCAGGCAGCCAATGAAGGTTTTTCCTGGCCAAGGAGGCTGAGGAAAGCCTAGGGAGATTGAGGACCATCCTGGCTGTGGCGTTCTGCACCATCTGTAGGCGATAAACAAGGCGCTTGTTCATGCCCACATACAGTGCGTTGCAATAATCCAGTCTCGAGGAGACGAGAGCCACTGTGGCCTGCTTCCTGGCATCAGGAGAAAGATAAGATGCAATCTTTCCGAGGATCCTGATGATACCACAACAGGTGGACACAGTCCTGCTGACCTGCCGGTCAAAGGAAAGAGAGGTATCGATCAGGACCCCCAGGTTCTTAGCAGAGTGGGAGGGGAGGGGACAATCACCAAGGGAGTCCGGCCACCAGTCTTTTGACCAAATGTCTTGACCACCCCCGAAGATCAAGATCTTCGTCTTCTCTCCGTTGAGTTTTAAAAAGTTCTGGATCATCCATTGGGATACTGTCTCCATGCAAGTTCTAAAATTCAGGCCAGAGTCATTCACAGACTGTGTAAGGGAGACCATGATTTGAGTGTTGTCGGCATATGACAACACCTCAAACCCATAGGATCTCACTACCCTGGCAAGTGGGGCCACGTATATATTAAAAAGGGTGGGACTTAAAGAAGATCCCTGGGGGACCCAGCATTGCACTGGTTTGGAGGGGGACAGGAAGTCACCCATCTTCACTCTTTGCTCCCTTTGATGGAGAAAGGAGGCCAGGAGACTAAGGGCTGGGCCTCCAACTCCTAACTCCCTGAGCCTGGAAACCAGGACCGAGGGAGACAGGGTGTCGAAGGCTGCCGTGAGGTCGAGTAGGACCAGGAGGGTGGTATGGCACTTATTGACCTTCGAGCAGATGTTGTTGGTCACCACAGTAAGAGCAGATTCAGTACTGTGGGCTCTTCGAAAGCCATGTTGCGAGATGTCCAGCAGGCTCGAGTCATCCAAGAAGGTGGTAAGATGGTGGTTAAGATGGGCTTCAAGTATTTTGGCGGGAGCCGGTAACAGGGAAATGGGTCGAAAATTTTTCAGGACCCCGGGGTCCAGAGAGGCCTTCTTCAAGAGTGGTTTGACAACCGCCAATTTCCAGGAGAGGGGAAAAATCCCCTCCGTAATTGCTAGGTTCATCACCTCTAGAAGGGGGGGATAGCCACCTCCCTACAGGCCTTCAAGATTTTAAGCGGACAAGGGTCCAGAGGGGAGCCAGATTTGATGTTATCAAGGAGGCGGTTGATCTCATCTAGGGTGAGAAGCGGAAAAGTAAGAAAACTAGGCCCAGGTTCAGCAACCTGAGACCCTGCTGCGGACGGGGAGGAGAAGGAGGGGATCCAGCTCCCGGTTAGGGAGTTCCAGAGAGTTGTAGATATCGGCAATTTTAGAATGGAAAAAAGTTGAAATTTTGTCACAGAGCTCCTGAGTTTCCACTATGGAATCCACAGTCTAGGGGGCACAGAGGGAATCAATGATCTTAAAAAGATCTCTGAGAGATTTCAAGGAGGCGGTCAGATTAACATAGCAGGCCTTTTTTTCCTCAATAATTGCTAATTTATATTATTTTAAGAGGTATTTATGTTGTTTCTTTTCGGTGGAATCCAGGTGGGCGCGCCAGAGCCTCTCCTGCTTTCTACAGCCCTGCCTCAGCAGTCTGAGTCTATATGTGGAGAAGTGTGGCTCACTGGTTAGAGGAGGCATACCCTGAAGCTGAGGTCACACCCGGGACCAGGGTTCGATTCCCGACGCGTCAGGGTCCTGAACCCAATTGTCTACGGACTCGATAATTCTCGCTTCGGTGCCCACTCTAAGCACGAGTTCACACTATGCAGCTCTGGGCAACAAGCTTGCTTAATCTCCACAACGGCCCCCCGCGGCGGGATGCCTGGCTTTCACCTTGGGGATGCCCAGCAGGGTGATCTCACAGGGAATAACCAGGACGGGTTCCCAAGGCAAGCGCCGAGATGCCCAAGGGTAAAATCGAGCGCTATATAAGAACATACATACATACATACATACATACATCAGAGAACCAAGGTGCGGAAGGACTCTTTCTAGCAGAATAGTGCTGCTTGACGGGGGCTAAGATGTCTAGAGCCTCAGTGATGGTATTAAAGAAATCCACTGACAGGTAGTGAGTGAGATTGTGTGAGATTAGAACAAGATTTACTATTCTCTGCCAAAGTTGCTGTGCTGCCTTGCATCAAAGGGAAAGAATAAATATGTGACAGATGTACTAGGATTTGGTGCACTTTCCACCCATGCATTGGTGCATTTATGACAGCCATGAACCAATGCACACACCCTTGCTCCAACGTGCAAGGGTGTGGGCATTCTCTGAAGCATTTTTTTGTAGTGCTGGGCATTGCAGAACACTTGTAAAGTTGGAAAACCAAGGAGAAATGAAAACATTTCTCCTTGTTATGCATGCTTCGGGAAGGCATCGATTTTGGTGCAAATTCCTGTCTACTAATGTTTGTAGACAGGGATCATTACCAAAACGCATGAGTGGTTGCATGGGAACGCCCATGCACCACCATTGGAATTCCCCCTTGATGCAAAGTATCTCAAATCAGCACATAGAGCAACTTTATGTTACCGTCAGATGTTGCCCAATGCACCATAACACATTACACCGGGCTAACATTGCAAAAGTGACACAAACCGTGCGCAAAACGTTAGTAAACTTGGGCCTGAATGTCAGCAAGTATGAGTAATTGAAAATGGGTGACATTAAGAGTTAATGCAAGTGAGTGAATGAATAAGAATTAGTGTAAAGGGGTGTAAGAGAATGAGTGAAAATAAATGAAATTGAGTGACAAAAAGTGTGAGTGAGTAAACATGAGTGAGAATGTGGTGTAATGCTTGCAAGTTTGTTGCTGGCCTTGGCTTGCTAAAGGTAATTCTTGTCTTAGAGACACCCAGCACAAAATTCTGGTGTTGGTATACTTGCAGCACTTCTTAGCATGAAACCTGTGACAAAATACTGGCACACTGGGGGTCATTCTTGGCATGAATGGTAAATACTGATACTGGCATAGTAGAGGTGATTCATGGCATATAGGGCACCAGTGAAAAAATGCAGACATTCTTGAGGAAATTCTTGGCATGTGGACACCAAGGGCAATAAGCTGGTACTAGCACAATGGGGGTAATTCTTGTCATAAAAGTGGACATCCTTGCTTATTGGAGGGTGGAAATGATGACAAAATGTTGGCCCTGGCATACTGAGGTCATTTTTGACATAAGGATCACGTTTGGTATATGGACCGCATACATTGCAAAATTCTGGCACTGGCATATTTAATGTCATTTTTTAAATAAGGGCGCACGCATGAAATATTGGAGCACCCATGACAAAATCGTGGCCCTGGCACAAAGGAAGTACATTTTGTCATGTAGGGGCACCCACACCACATTTTGAAAAAATGGGGTCAACTCCTGGGAAAAGTCATGAAATTCATTGGCTTGGCCCACCTTGAAAGGATTTGAATATTTAATGAATGCCCGTTCAGCGCCTGTGGCATTTTCACAAAGGTATGTGAAACTGAAAAAGATGCTCTAAAATGCACTGTATTTCCCCAGTCCTTTCAAATTATCCCTGGTGTAATAACCCCCCTAGCAGAGATCTGGCTTACTCACTTTTACTCGCTCACTACAATTCAGGGAAAGTATTATTATGCCCCAGAACTTTCAAAGATCAAGTTAGCATCATAATAAAGGTGGTATCTAAAATAGGCATCTTTCTATGCTACGCTATCATACTAACCATGTAGTTATCATGTAACTTCAGCAATGTCAATTGTTGTTATGTTAGGTTTATGTGGCATGCCTTCCTGGAACAAATCAGAGTCATATGCCACTTCCTGTAATGTCATTACTCTCAAAGGGTATGTGATGTCACTTCCACTACCCTTGGCATTTTTGTGAATCAAAGCCCATCTGTTTATGTGATAACTGATAGATTGCTACACACGCATTTATGCAAGTATTACTCTGGTGGGACTATAGAACTATGAACAGTACAGGAGAATACTCTGGTATGTGTAAGAGAAAATCTGAAAGAAGTTTAGGAGGAAAAGAAGGGCAGGTTGGTGAGACAACCTTGTCTCTATGAAAAGTAATGTGAGGCTCATCAATAGAAAACTGTATATTTCACTAATCCTCCTAGCTGAAGTTCTAAACACCTGGGCCCGTTTTACACATAGGCAGGGCTGGACTGGGAACCACAACCGGCCCTGGCAAAGTGCTCAGCCGGCCCCCCTCCCCACTAGGTGGGGTGGGAGGTGCCACCGAGCTCTTTGCCAGGGCCGGTGTTTGGCCGATTTTGGTACAGGGCCGATTTTGCAGCTCGGCTGCAAAAATGGCCCTGTAACAAAAACGGGCCCCCACCCGTGCAGCCCACCGGGGGATTGCCCGGGGCCTGCTATGGCCCGTCCGGCCCTGCACATAGGATGCACCTTTCAGCAGGTGTGTCAGGCCCAAACAGGTAAATCAAATACAATTTAGAAAGACCCAAACTGCCTAGATACGGATAATAGAGTGCTAACAAAGTCACTGGTACATTAGAACATCGCTATACAAACAGAGAAAGTCCCCCACATGAATGAGAAACAGGGAATAGAGAAAAATATATATGATTTTTATTTTTCATATTTTATCAAAATTCATAGAGGTGACATATAGCATAATCTCATTCCAATGTACTTAAATATATGTTCTCAGTCCAACATTCCCACATTAAATACACACTAACAACCACAGTTCCAAACAAACTCATACACTCTCCACACTCAAGAGAAATTCAACTTTTGTGATGTAATCCAAAATCAAGTGAATTAACATTCATAATATACAATGCATAATACGCATCAGATAGTCAATGATCATTCAAGTGTCTTCTTATAAGAGAAGGTGGAAGCAAATGGAGGCACAAGGTTGTCCAGCGCCAACACACGTTTCGGAGTCTAACCAAATTTGGGTCACACCTTCATCAGGGCGGTCAAATCAGAAGTGGGACACAGGAGTAGATGTGCCTGAGATTGGAGCATTTAGGAAAGCCACCCGAAGTAAAAGTGTGGGTTGAGAAGAGGCCCAACAATTGGGTCAGAATATTTGACTAAATACAGATCAAAAGTGGGTGAAAGGGATGGTCATCCGAATCCACTAATAGAGTAATTCAAAATGCAAAGGATTAGCTTTTGGAGTTAGTCTAATCTCCAGATGGATAGCGCTCAATGACGCGAATTCAGCAATGTTCAGCTTACATCCAATGACGCAAATTCAGCAATGTTCAGCTTACATCCAAAATGAGATATGAAGCGCAGCAGCCATAATCGTCGGGAACGGATCTCCGTCTGAATGCTCAATCAGCTGTGCATGAAAGGATTTCAATAGTTAATGAATTCCCGTTCAGCGCCTGTGCATTTTAGCAAAGGTATGTGAAACTAAAAAGGATACTCTAAAATGCACTATTTTTCCCCAGTCCTTTCAAATTAACCCTGGTGTGATAACCCCCCTAGTAGAGGTCTGGCTTACTCACTTTTGCTCGCTCACTACAATTCAGAGAAAGTATTATTATGCTCCAGAACTTTCAAAGCTCACGTTAGCACCATAATAAAGGTGGTATCTAAAATAGACATCTTTCTATGTTATGCTATCATCCTAACCATGTAGTTTTCAGCGATGTCAATTGTTGTTATGTTAGGTTCCTTCCTGGAACAAATCAGTCATATGGCACTTCCTGTAATGTCAGTGATCTCAAAGGGTATGTGATGTCACTTTCACTACCCATGGCATTTTGGTGAATCAAAGCCCATCTGTTTATGGGATAACTGAGACATTACTACACACACATATATGCAAGTATTACTCTGGTGGGACAATAAAATTATGAACAGTACAGGAGAATACTCTGGCATGTGTAAGAGAAAATCTGAAAGTAGTTTAAAAGGAAAAGAAGGGCAGGTTGGTGAAACAACCTTGTCTCTATGAAAAGTAATGCGAGGCTCATCAATATAAAACTGTATATTTCACTAATCCTCCTAGCTGAAGTTCTAGACACCTGGGCTGGTTTTACACATAGGATGCACCTTTCAGCAGGTGTGTCAGGTCCAAACAGGGACAGTGTGCCTTATTACCAGGAATGTGGTACCCCTAGGTAAGCTGCAAACTTGCGCTGCCATGGGGGCATGGCATTCAGTGAAATGTGGAATGGATGCTTCAAAGCTCCTCCTTGTTTCTCTGTGCAGGCAGCAATCCACCTGCACTACACAGAGGGGCTAGAGATCCCCTTGCAGGCGGGTGCAGTGAGTGACTGCATCTGCCTGCAGGGGGATGTCTGGGGTCCATGCGGCCTCCTTCTCCCCTCAAGAGGGGTGCCCTCAGGAGCTGCATTAAGTGTGCCACCTTTTTAAGGCATGCTTTCAGTGCGCCTCTTAAAGGCATGTTTGCCTCTGTGCTGAGCATGGGCACAGAGGCAACGTGATTCTCTCATTTGCATGGGGCTATGTCCCTCTGAAGATAGGGCTGGTGCTATGTGTATGCCAGCGCTACCAGTGTTACAGAAGGGGCAGCATCTTCTGCAATATTTTAGTGGCCTGGGGGCACAAAAACGTGGCGCACATGCCTGTTGCACTCCGGGTCTACTTTGTGCAATACATCCCCAGAAAAGCTAATCTCTCCGATAAGTATTCAAGGTCTAAGGTATGCATGCATTCCAAAGATGGACACAGTGATTAAGCAAGCAACAAATGAATAACCCACACAGGAATTAGTTTAGTAATGCTGCAGACTCAAGCCCTCTACACGTAAAAAGTTAGAGAGAGCCAATGAAAATCACCCCATTCATGACATTTTGAATATCTATATTACTTTCGGTTTCTGAGGACTGGGAAACCGGACTACCCAGAGGCCTTTGTTCTACACACAACGTGGACAGTTGAAAAAAAACAAGCTATAAGATGGCATTCAGGTAGGCTGATCTCCAAGTCCAATGGTACCCTTTTCATAAGAACTCAGCTTAGAATGTCTGCAGTGGTGTTTTGTTCTTAGTGTAGATTTGCCATCATCAACGCAAGTTCTTGACTCATGACTCAGTGCCCTAGGGCGGAGGCTTCTCTTAAGAGGGTTTCTAATTTAGTTCCTCCCTGAATCCAGATATATTACTCTTGGTGCCTGATTCAATCATACACATTGCTGGTGATTCATAGATTTAAATTATTTAAAAGATGATGGACTTTTTAATAGTTGTTTTTTATATCGCATGTAACAGGCCTGAGGGGCATCACAGCAATTTGCAGAGCATGCAGATATGGCAGGCATCCATAAAGCCAAAAATACTGTATACTTCCCAACAATATAGAACAATAAAAATAATATAGAAAATAATCTGAAATATTCTAGATATAGGTCACACGGAGAAATGTTATACATATTACTTGCAAATAATAGTTGTAGACGAAAAGCAACAAGGTACTTCCAGGAAAGTACAGAGAACAAAGGCATACGAGAAAGTGCAGGGATTAGTCCTAACAGGAAGAAGAGAAGGAGCAAATTAAATTGAGAAAATACATAGTGTTGGCAGAACAAAAGGTATGTTAAAGTTCCCTTGAATGAAGAACGGTAGAGAATAAACCAGATGGAGGGGGGAATACAGTTTCAAATTTTAGGAGCAAAATTGGAACGGGACTGATTTATGGATGTTTGTGTTTTCAATGAAGAGTAGAGTCTCGGAGCTTATCGGGGGTCCCAGAGGTTATCTGATATCTTCATTGTTTGTGCTCCAGAGTAAGACAAGGCAAAATGTAAGATTGTGTACACCATGCAAGCCTTTATATAAATGCATCTGACTTTGATAAGGAGCCACTGGAGTAAAATCAGTACGGTTATGATGTGGTGAAAGCATTTGATCTCCAAGACTCGTCTAGCCACATTTTGTAGTCCGATTGCACTATGATGAGATGGATTTTTCGAGTTCCAATGAGTAATCCCAATGCCACGCTGTCTTTCCTCTGTTACATTGTTCTCATCTGCCAACCTTTCTCCAAGTGCCATCTCTGCTTCTGGAACACCATGCCACCTGTATTCTCCACAGTACCCCTGACTCCATCACTACCTGCCCTACCCCTGCCACACATACCACCAATGCCATCCTACTTGTACCCCTTTGTATGTCACCATCTGCCGCATATGTAAAACAATCAGACACCTTCCCTAATGATGATGATCCTCTAAAGGACAATTAATACTTACACAGAATCACTTCATGATCTTTTGGAAGGCTTTAGAGTATGATTTCACTGCTCTGCCATTTAAAACAAGCATTTCATAAAACTAATGGGAGATCTGCAACAAGACAATGCGGAACTAAATTCCATTCTTCCTCCTGTAAGGGTGGGACAAATGCCAATTGGCTTGGACTCAAGAGCCTAAAGACCAAACCTATTAGCATAGACACACGCCCAGAATTAAACATTTACAACAACCTTCCTCTGCTTTCATTGTGGGTGGTTCTCCTCGAACTACACTCCAAAAAAGCAAAGCACTTTGATGCACCTGAATTCTTGTTATGTTACTAGCATTTGTATAATCTATTTTTACCATTTGTGTGGTCCTGTAGTACTTTGGGAATCTCAGTGTCCTAAACAGTTTGGGAAATCTGATAAACCGGAGTCACCATGGCGTGTAGTTACTGTTTGCCACAGAGAAAGTATATTTTATTGGATTGTTGGATATCAAATTACCTACAGAATCAGCCCCACTTCTAACTATTTAATTTTAGGCAAATTAGTCTTTTTCTTGACAAGACTCCCCCGGCAGTGCCAAACATGGTCTTCTTATATGCCAGGCAGAATGAATGCAATGACGGGTGCACTGCAACCTCCCCAAAACACATTACTCTGCGATACGTACCCACAAACACAGCACCTAAGGTTGTAACAGGCACAAATAGATAGGCATTGGTCAATTCATGTCTGAGAGGTCTCCAATGACCACCTGCTCTGTCAAAACTACAATCTAGCTTTTGACTGTACATAACAGCTTCCTTCACATCCACCCCATACTATATGAGTAAGTGTTTCCAGGAAAACTCCACATACAGTGAACCAGCTTCTACCTATGCTTGCAATCTGACAGTTCCGAGGTTCCGATTCCTGGATTTACCTTACATCATTTGCATGTTCAGACCATAAATTAGGAGACACTTAATCAAGTATGTCAGAGATAGATTTTGATTCATTATCATTATATCCAACATCATCAGTACTATTAGTAGTTTTAGATAGGACAGCTAGAATTTCGTCTTCGTTATTTGGCAGATTTAGATAAACACTATACTAGTGCAATAGACCGCACAATTCAATTTACACAAGAGGTCTCTTTCCATGATAGATTTGCAGAAGAGGTTGGACTCAATATAAAGGTGCATTCATATGTTATAGGACCTAAAATTATCGAGTTTAGAACAGTAACATGGTGGGGGACTGATATTTCAAATGCCAACTTGTCTATGGATTAGCCAAAGAGAGGTCATGAGGAGAATGCAGAGTTTTTTTAAACATATGGTCTGTTTTGGTCACCCAGGACCCCTGTGTTTACGCCTCCTGGTCTCTCCTAAAAAGTAGGGTACCAACTCTGACAGGCCTGTGTAAACTCAGGTTATTCGGTTTGGAAGGGGGTGTTTACAGGTTAAATTGGGAGAATCTCATTTTCAGTGACCCAAGTATTCCCAACTGAAACATGAAGATCCATGTGGGACCGTATCTCCCCAGCACCTTCCCTGACTTCGTCCCCAAAATCCTTCCCTATATCCACCCCTCTCTAATTGATCTCAGGATTCCTCCCTGCTCCCTTTCACTGTTTGTTGAAATGTACACATTTGTAAAGATGTCAATCTAGATTCTTCAATTCCTTTTTCCCTTCTTTACTACCAGGCAATTGTTAGCAACATATACCAGCACAGCTAGACCCTTGCTCTGCCACCCAATACAAATGGTGGAAGCTGCTCCTGCAACTTTGGCAGCAAACCTTAAAAAAAAAACAACACCAGCTTCTTGAGCAATACCAGAGAAACATTCAAACACATCTTTCAAAAAAGTAAGATAATCTGCAGGAAATTCACCTTCATTCTGTTTACAATTAGAAACCTTAGTCCCTCAGCCTTAACCTAACCCACCTCCATTATATCATTTGCCAATATCTCCTCTACAGTCAATAGAGGAGCGGCATCACCAGGTGCCAGTCGAGGCCAGTTACTCTTTTCCACTAACAGTCCCTAACTTCGCTTTGCATAACGATACCCAACAGTTAGTTCATAGCTACCAAATTGGGTTTGTAACATTCATAAACAGTTTGTAGCACTTCTCAAAATTTCATGGGGGTTTTCACCTATGTTAGGAAATGGCTTCTTGATATTAACTAAGCCTACAGGTAACCATCTTTGACAACAGTTAGACTCGTAGAGGAAGGAAGGCATCTTATGGCATCGTAGAGGTAGGACAGCATTGGGGTATCCAAGGAATCATCACTATCTACATCACAGGACAAGTGATTATGTTGATCATGTCAGAGGTTTCTCTCAGTTTCTCTTGCTCTTCTGCCAATTACGCATCTCAGGCTTTCCCAGGATAGAGTTAGGCTGCACGTCCCACCCGATAACAGCACCCGTTCTGTAGGGTGGCGAGCAAGAAGGAGTTCTAGAAGAGGTATGTGAAGTCATGTTGCCAGTCTCTTGTTTTGCATGTGTTGCATCATCCTCTAGCACTTCACCACCTATCACAAAGCCGCTCACTTGAACTTCGTTTGCCAGAACCTCTCTCACTGGCTGTACACCTGCATAACTCCATTTACAGGTGCCACGACGGGTGCACCTCTGACAGCTCCTGCCAGGCTTTGGGAAATTCAAGACATCTAACAGGTCCTTCTCTTTATCATCGACTAGCTCTGATTTTTTAGATGTGATTTGGGGAATCAATTATGGAAGAGGTGGAACATTATGGGTACTAAACATACCCCCTTTCCTCAAGAAAATAAATTGGTATTTGACTCTCCTGTGGGTTTCTTTCATACCTCACATCTGAGAATACTGTTTGAGTTTCTTGGTTTCTTTGTAGAAATTTAGAATCATTGGCTATAGTCCAGCATCTTCGTTTCGGTTCTTTAAATCCTTCTTGGAGGAGTTTTAAGCCCTTCAGGACAAAGGGTAATCGTTTCCAAGGATTTCTTTGTATCCATGTTAATGAGTACAATCCACTGTTTTATATGCCTGCACCTGGTTCTACCATACTGGTGGTACATCACATCGGCAGGATACCTTTAGCCAGGTCTTCTATACCCCTATTTCTCTGACTACATCATCACTCACCACCAAGACAATAACAAGATGTCTGCCAGTCTTGTGCCATAGATCATCCTGTGGAAGGAGTGAGCTAAAAGTGTAGGAGGGTGAGGATAGGACTAACAATGTTTAACCTTCTGCTTTTGTGGAGGGGGGTAGTAAAGTTTCTTGAACACACCCTTGCATTTGAAATTCTCAGGTCGCTACCTGCCAAGACTCACAGAGGTTCTGGAGTAGCTGAGTCAACCTCCTTCACTCATACATTCATTCACTAAGGTCTGTGCTTGGGTTCTAGATTCTCCTTTGTCCCTTTCAACCTTCTTGCACACTTTCAAGTGCCCTCTGTTCTATTCCATGGATTCGCCCACCCCTCTAACCTCATAATCCTGGGACTCGTCCCAAACTTATCAAAAAGCTGGTTTTGTGCCATTGTCACCTGGTCAGATGACACCTTCCAAGTTCTCTTTAAAGCTTTATTAGTCAATAAACTCCATCAGACAATGCATATCATTACTTTCAAGGGGCACTAGCATTGTCTGAATGTCGAATGTTTGGTATCTCTCAACCCAATACCCCCTTGTTCAGAGAATTCTCTGGTTTACGTTGGTTCCAGGGACTCTTGTGTAGAGCCCGGTCTGACCTCTCGTCAATAACTCTGACCAAGCACAGGCACTTCCAGGCATCAACAGACCAGCTTGTAAAATAAATCTGTGCTTACGCCTAATTAGAAATCGTAAAATATTTATTAACAAAAAGAAAAATAATCTGTGAGTCACATAACTGGGTAACAAGGGTATCCCAGAGCACCATTTGAGCATAAAAGCTAAAACACACAATCGCAGAACACACATGTATATTTTCATGCACAAGGTTCCAATGGAGATCATGTGACAAAACAGAAACAAAAGAGCTATACAGGTGCAGAAACTGAAATTGTGGGATAGTATAATCTTCACCTGCAAACTGATGTCAAAATGTAAGTTTTCAGAGCTGAACAAGCTGTTCAAGAATTTCACCACTACAATGCCAGACATGAGAATGTGACATTAAATATAAGAGACAGACACAAGTTGGTTATATTGGTTAGCACTAAGTGAAAAGATTGCCACAGCTGTTACAGCTACGATGAGGCAATATTTGTCATTCTACAGCTGGCAGTGAGTTCCAGAGCTTAGCTGCTTTTACCAAGAGAGCGGAGCTTCCTATGATTTCCTATTGGAAGATGGTGTAACAATCCATGGTGTTAGCCTGAAGTGCAATGTTCTGTTTTGTTTGTAGTGGTTATATTTAATTTGTAGGTATAGCGGTTCTTTTCCTTGAGAGACTTTGTGAACGATGCAAAGTGCCTTGAACAGTAATTGCCAATCTACAGGTGGACAGTTGACTAGCATCATGTGTCCTCTGGTGTAAAGGTGTAAAAGTGGAAAAGGAGTCTTCCTTCAGTGCCTTGGATCCCCTTTATTTTTTGCATACCACGAAAGAAGGGGAGCCTAGATATAGGGTTTTGCCGTAGTCAAGCTTCGAATTGTCCTGGAGGAAATTGTAATTACACCAGCGTAATTAGCATATTTTCAGGAATTCTGTGTCATGCATGTTACGTGAAATTCCTGAAATTACACCATTTCCCAAGGTTGCATGATTACACTGCAGTTCCTTGCAGAATTATAAAGTGTGGTGCAGTGGAACAACGTGAGCAACCAGAATGCTTGCAGCTATTGTTCACAGCACCTTCGTATTTTTGCACTATTCTTTTACAACAAAATGTGTCCTCACATCAACGATGAACAGAAAAACACATCTTGCAGTAAAAGTTAGCCCTACATGCCAGATTTGCTCTTTGTGTAATTGCAGATAGTTTTGAATGATTTTCCAGAAATCTTCCAGAAATTTTACATAACTATACAAAAGCAGAATATGCACATTTCAAAGATCCCTAGCTAGGAGATCACTAGCGTTGTGGTTTTTGGTACTGAATGTGGGAAAGGATGCGTACTAGTGTTTTCATTGTTTAGTAGGGGCTCCTTCATTGGTATGTGATATCAGGGATAGATCTAAGTCCATAGTTACACCTACGTTTCTCACTTCTATTGAGGTAACTGGCAGGGCATCAGGTTCCTTGAGGCATATGACTTATGTGTGAGTTTAGGTCTATTGTCCACAGGACTTAATACGGATCTTGGGGGCCCTGGGTCAAACATATTTTGGAGCCCATGTTCAGAACAACTTAGAATGTATTATCTAATGTCAACACTTTCATGCCCTCTTAGGCCAGTTCATGGGCAGTGGACAGGCAGAGGTCCTGGGCATAAACATATTTTGTAGTTCCATGTTTGGACAATTTAGACTTAATAAGTGTACAAAGTACAGACCTCAAAAACGCAGTTCCCAAATGAATTCCTGGGTAAGGAACAATTGCTACAAGAGCACGTCGGCTTACAAAAACTATAACCAGAGTTTATCAAACATAGGAAACAAGCTTGAACATTAGTAAACTTAACCAAGATTTTTTAAATGTAATTTGTTTAAGAAAAATGTGGTATGTACTGCAATTTTTTAGGATCATTGTATACAAACTGTACATATTTTTCAAATGTATGAATACTCTACACATTTCTGTGGTAGCATTAGCTGATGTAAGTGTATAGGTCACAGGACATGACTTAAGAAAACTGAGCTTTATTCCTTTAACACAAATCGAAAACAATCAAGCCCTCAATAACAAAGCTTTGTGTTGCGGTAGGCATATCTTAACATAGGCTCAGATATCACACAGAAAAGCTATCCCAAGGTTATAAATACATCACACACAAACGTATCAATTCACAGGTTGCGGAGATCTTCTTAAGTCTCTTAGATATCCCTCATGTTGCATGGGCTGTAAAAGCTCAGACCTCAAACAGGACACATCTATATGTTACACAGATATGAAGCTTAGGATAGCAATTATATCATTTAGAGAAAACAGAACAAGGTGGCTGGATAGGAAAAATTATTATCACAACTAACGGAAACGCAGTCAATATGTACTACGTGACCACGGGATTTATGTCCCAAAACAAATGTATTTTCTTTTTTTATCCAGTTTATCAAAATTTCAAAAACACAGGGGCAAACCAAAAACTGTCACGACAGTGAATTCATGAGTACAATATCTACAAATATACAAGTTTACAAATATACAATACTTACAAAGTGAATAGAGCAGAACAAATAAGAACAAATAAGAATGACACACCAATAAACAATGAAATAATTCAGTATTCAAAAATCAATTGCATTTATATACAGTGCAAAATTCGTGCAAAAAGCAAAGGTACAACCAGTCCATAGGACTATGAAACCAAGCGACAGGCGGGAGCAGATGGAATGGGACGCCTGCCTGCCTGTCAGAACCTGTGGTTTAATGTTTGTATTGGGTTACACAGCTAGGATCCCAGGTAGTAGAAAAGTTCCTATCCTAGATGCACCCTTTTGAGTAACCACAGGGTGGAGGTGTCGACGCGTTTCGAACCGGAGTGTTAGAGGTTCTCTTCAGGACGGGGACTGGGAACAGTGAGTCTGTAACAATATACAGAGTGGGTGTCAGAATTGTATAGCATAGTATTGTGACCAATTGCTCTGACTCCAGACAATGAAAAAGACAATTACCTGCACGAGGGCAAGGAGTATGCCGTGGTGTCGGTAATTCACAAAGGATGATTGTTTCTGAAAAGACATATACAAAGTGGGCTTAGCACGATAGAACCTTGGGAAATTGGGAGGTCTAGAATAGTGCAGGTACAGGTCAAACCGCCATAGGGAATAATGAATCATACCTGTAGTTCACAAAGTGTTAATGTCGTAGTTGTGTGGCCCGCCACGCGGTGCACACTCGGGGGAGGGAACGGCTCACATTTTTAACGTATGTCTTTTGAAGGCTGGGGAGACCACACAAAAAAAAGGGATTTTCAAGGTTAACCAGACTTACTCGGATTACCCGGCCATGAAGTGACACACTTATTCAAAATTACGGGATACAATGACAAATTCCTACCTTAGTGTGCGACTTTTGTGAATTAGGGCGTCTGGTCACAGAGGCCAATTTTGAGCCGGCGGGCGGTTTCTGGTTAAACCCGGGACCTGTTTTGAACAAAACGAGCGTTTTTTTAGCAAAAACCCACCCGTCGAACGGGGGCCAAGCGCTGGAGCCCTTTACAGGAGCGCGTTAGGTGTGCGATACACTTACTTGTAATTGCGGAGTCAATCTAACGCTTCGGAAGGAACAATCAGTCTGATGGTGGTACGCGGTGCTCAGCCCGAGTGTTTTGAAACCACCGAGTCAGAAGGCTAGTGGGAGTGTCTAGAGGCGGGGTTACTAGAGCATGCTGGTACAAGTAGTTTGGGCCATATTCAAAACAAGTATGCAAAATCAAGACCCCAGAACGAGTGCTGTGATCTACAAAATAATTCATGATTAATACAAGGTGACAGGGGGAACTGAGAGTCACTGCTTGGTCTCTACCCTGACATGACTCTATGCATACAAAGTTGGTATCATTGTCATCTGTACAACATCGGTAAGGAGCACTGAGCATTAACACAATCATCACATGGTACATTAAAAAAAACTATGGTCCCATCCCCAAGGAAAACAACGTGCCAAGTGGGGTTTGAAAAACAACAGGGGTTTTGCAGTGAATGAGAAGTAGAAGAAAATAAGGGGTAAAAAAGTTCAAGATAGCAACACAGCCAAGCTCAGCCGGACAATTAGAATTCAGTTCATAGGCTAGAAATTTCAGACATTTCATTCAAGCCGGTGTTGGATGTGTCAAACTTCAAGATGAGGTACGCTTCTTTTTGGGACAGGCGGAGATCAGGGTCTCCACTGCCACCCCTGATGACTGCAAGAACCGTCCATCTAATGTCTTGACTGGAGTGTTTCTTTTGTAAAAAGTGAGACACAAGTGGAGCTGTCATGTTTTTGTTGTTAATTCTTGAGCGATGTTGAATGATTCGCTGGCGGACCTCCTGCGTGGTTTTGCCAATGTATAGCATATTGCAAGGGCATTGAATGGCATACACGGCGTATTTGGTCTTGCAGTTTGTGTGCTCATTGTGACGCCAGAATTTGTTCCCATCTGTGAAGAGTGACCCTTCTATTGTAAGTTCGCAGACGGAGCATGTCCCGCATTTGCGATGCCCTGTGACTGGATTGGCTCCAAAGATTGTACTTTGAGGATCCCGTCTTGGCAGTGGTCTGGTAGATGTTATCATCTGCCCGATGCTCCTGTTCTTCTTAAGAGCAAAGAGAGGGGCACCTATGTCCGGGAGGATTTCTTCGACCAAATGCCAACTTCTTCTAATGATTTTTTGCAGTTGGTTGGTGTGGGGGCCAAAGGTGGAAACACATACCATCCTCTCAGTCGCGGGCTTGGGTCTTTTTTCAAGGAGATGTTCCCTGGGTGTCCATCTGGCCCTCTTCATAGAGTGTTTCAAGAGTTTCTGGGGATAACCCCGTTCTTGTAGCTTCGAGGTAAGACCTTGACCATGCAGCTCAAACTGCTCGATGGTGGTGCAGTTGCGTCTCACTCGGAGGTATTGGCCATAAGGGAGGTTGTCCCTTAGGCTCCGCGGATGGTAGCTCTTATAATGAAGAGCATTGTTCTTGTCCGTCTTTTTCTGGTACAGTGAGCACGACAGCACATTGTCTTTGACTGAAATTTCAACATCCAGGAAAGGGAGAGTTCTTTCATGGTAGCTCAAACTGAATTTTATATCCGGGCTTCTATTGTTCAGCCATACGTGGAATTCAACCAATTGTATAGATGTACCGTTCCACACACACCACACGTCATCTATAAATCGGAGCCATTGTCCAATGAAGCCTCTGTAGGGGTTGTTATTCAGAACAAATTTTTCTTCGAACTGGCCCATATACAGAATAGCCATTTCAGGGGCGAAAGGGCAGCCCATCGCCGAACCTTTAATTTGTAAAAACATTTCATCCTCGAAAGTGAAGAAGTTTTTCTTGAGAGCCACAGTCGCCAAGGAGATTATAAGTTCTGTGGGAACTCTGTGGGGGCGAGGTCGACCATCCAAATAGAGTTCCATAACATCCAAGCCGTCTTGTTGAGGTATTTGTGTGTATAAAGAAGACACATCCATAGTGGCTAGTAGTTGGCTGGAAGAATCAAATTGTAAGCCTTCGACTTTGTTGATAAAGTCCATGGTGTCCCTCAGGTAGGATGGCACCTGTACCACGAGGGGTTTCAAAAATACATCCACAAATTTCGAGATGGGCTCGAGGACAGAGTCGCACCCAGATACTATAGGGCGACCAGGTGGTACTTTGGGGTCTTTATGTACCTTGGGGAGAAAGTACAGATGTGGGGTCCGTGGGTGTTGTTTGATAAGATATTGTGATTCTTTGGATCCAAGAATCCCTGCTTCCTTTCCGGCATTCACAAGTCCTCTTATTTGGTCCTGGATTTGGGCAGTTGGATCATGACTGATCTTACGGTACCACTCTTGATTGTACACGTGATTACGCCCCTCTGTCCTGTATAGATCTTTTGACCAGAGGACCACCGCTCCCCCTTTGTCAGCTTGTCTGATAACTGCTTCCTTTTGAGTCTTAAGTTCTTGAATGGCTTCTCTATGTTTCTTTGTGATATTTCTGGGAACAAAAGGGACGTTGTTTCTCCAACGTGTTTAACGATGACATGACTGAGCGTTCGAAGGCTATGATATTTTTGGAGACATTGTGATTGGGTGGACAAAAGGAGGATTTGTTCCTCAAGCCTGAGGCTTCCGTGGAAACTTGTTCGGTCGCATCCTTGAAGAACCATTTCAACCGAATCTTTCGGAAGAATTCCATCACTTCCAGTTTTATTTTTGTAAAATCCATTGCAACCCCGGGTACAAAAGAAAGACCCATTTCCAGGACTTCTTGCTCAGCTTTAGACAGGATCTTCTCCGAGATGTTGATAATGGCAGATGGTTTTACGAGTTGTAGTGCTTCTTGCGTGTGGTCATCTCCCATTGGGGTTTGAATCTTGTCCTCTTTGGCTGTTGGCCCTGGCCTAAAAAAGGCCTCTTAGGGGTATTCCTGTTCTGCTGATTTCTGTTCGAGGTGCCCTCTCCTGCGTCTGAGTCCTCCATAGATTCGGAAGAAGATGTTTCGGAGAAGGTGGTAAATCTTCTCTTCGATCTCCCCTGGTTGGAATTCAAATACCTAATTGAATCCGATCTACTGTAGAATTCATCTTTTAGATAGGGATACACATTGTCAATATTAAAGTTTTTTTGATCTTTTTCAAACTTTGTCGTCTTAAAGTTGATGGTGTTGTCTCTAAACGTGACCAGTTCCTTTTCGATCTTTTCTAGAAGAGCTTTAGCCTCGGTTTCGGTATGGTTGTCTCTGATGGCTTGGAGTTGTTCTTCAATTTCCTCCTCTTCTTTTTTAAGGATTCGCTGGGCAGTTTCTACCGTGTGTACCATTAAATCCCTACTGCATTTGGTGCTAATAAAGCTGAACCCTTTTCGATAGACTGGGTCATCAGTGAAGATGACAGGGACGTTCTTAATCTGGAGGCCCCAAGGGATTGTTCCAGCTCTCAGGTTTGCAAGTAGAAAATGGCCATGTAATTCCGTTCGGACATGTTTTTTCCGAAGTCTGGTCAGTTTCTCGGCATAATTGAGCTGTTTGGCTGTGCTGCTAAGTTTGACAGACGAGAAAAGTGTGGAGTCAGAGAGGAGTTTTTCGACATGATCCTCACTGAACGATAACGTGTCCTGTTCGGCCATGCTGAATTTTGGAGGAAGGCAAGACACGTTATTGTTCAGTGAGGATCATGTCAAAAAACTCCTCTCTGACTCCACACTTTTCTCGTCTGTCAAACTTAGCAGCACAGCCAAACAGCTCAATTATGCCGAGAAACTGACCAGACTTCGGAAAAAACATGTCCGAACGGAATTACATGGCCATTTTCTACTTGCAAACCTGAGAGCTGGAACAATCCCTTGGGGCCTCCAGATTAAGAACGTCCCTGTCATCTTCACTGATGACCCAGTCTATCGAAAAGGGTTCAGCTTTATTAGCACCAAATGCAGTAGGGATTTAATGGTACACACGGTAGAAACTGCCCAGCGAATCCTTAAAAAAGAAGAGGAGGAAATTGAAGAACAACTCCAAGCCATCAGAGACAACCATACCGAAACCGAGGCTAAAGCTCTTCTAGAAAAGATCGAAAAGGAACTGGTCACGTTTAGAGACAACACCATCAACTTTAAGACGACAAAGTCTGAAAAAGATCAAAAAAACTTTAATATTGACAATGTGTATCCCTATCTAAAAGATGAATTCTACAGTAGATCGGATTCAATTAGGTATTTGAATTCCAACCAGGGGAGATCGAAGAGAAGATTTACCACCTTCTCCGAAACATCTTCTTCCGAATCTATGGAGGACTCAGACGCAGGAGAGGGCACCTCGAACAGAAATCAGCAGAACAGGAATACCCCTAAGAGGCCTTTTTTAGGCCAGGGCCAACAGCCGAAGAGGACAAGATTCAAACCCCAATGGGAGATGACCACACGCAAGAAGCACTACAACTCGTAAAACCATCTGCCATTATCAACATCTCGGAGAAGATCCTGTCTAAAGCTGAGCAAGAAGTCCTGGAAATGGGTCTTTCTTTTGTACCCGGGGTTGCAATGGATTTTACAAAAATAAAACTGGAAGTGATGGAATTCTTCCGAAAGATTCGGTTGAAATGGTTCTTCAAGGATGCGACCGAACAAGTTTCCACGGAAGCCTCAGGCTTGAGGAACAAATCCTCCTTTTGTCCACCCAATCACAATGTCTCCAAAAATATCCTAGCCTTCGAACGCTCAGTCATGTCATCGTTAAACACGTTGGAGAAACAACATCCTTTTGTTCCCAGAAATATCACAAAGAAACATAGAGAAGCCATTCAAGAACTTAAGACTCAAAAGGAAGCAGTTAGCAGACAAGCTGACAAAGGGGGAGCGGTGGTCCTCTGGTCAAAAGATCTATACAGGACAGAGGGGCGTAATCACGTGTACAATCAAGAGTGGTACCGTAAGATCAGTCATGATCCAACTGCCCAAATCCAGGACCAAATAAGAGGACTTGTGAATGCCGCAAAGGAAGCAGGGATTCTTGGACCCAAAGAATCACAATATCTTATCAAACAACACCCACGGACCCCACATCTGTACTTTCTCCCCAAGGTACATAAAGACCCCAA
This sequence comes from Lissotriton vulgaris, assembly GCF_964263255.1. Lineage (NCBI taxonomy): Eukaryota > Metazoa > Chordata > Amphibia > Caudata > Salamandridae > Lissotriton > Lissotriton vulgaris. The sequence goes on along the minus strand of NW_028247411.1, from coordinate 32,091 downwards.
AGTACCACCTGGTCGCCCTATAGTATCTGGGTGCGACTCTGTCCTCGAACCCATCTCGAAATTTGTGGATGTATTTTTGAAACCCCTCGTGGTACAGGTGCCATCCTACCTGAGGGACAACATGGACTTTATCAACAAAGTCGAAGGCTTACAATTTGATTCTTCCAGCCAACTACTAGCCACTATGGATGTGTCTTCTTTATACACACAAATACCTCAACAAGACGGCTTGGATGTTATGGAACTCTATTTGGATGGTCGACCTCGCCCCCACAGAGTTCCCACCAAACTTATAATCTCCTTGGCGACTGTGGCTCTCAAGAAAAACTTCTTCACTTTCGAGGATGAAATGTTTTTACAAATTAAAGGTTCGGCGATGAGCTGCCCTTTCGCCCCCGAAATGGCTATTCTGTATATGGGCCAGTTCGAAGAAAAATTTGTTCTGAATAACAACCCCTACAGAGGCTTCATTGGACAATGGCTCCGATTTATAGATGACGTGTGGTGTGTGTGGAACGGTACATCTATACAATTGGAAGAATTCCACGTATGGCTGAACAATAGAAGCCCGGATATAAAATTCAGTTTGAGCTACCATGAAAGAACTCTCCCTTTCCTGGATGTTGAAATTTCAGTCAAAGACAATGTGCTGTCGTGCTCACTGTACCAGAAAAAGACGGACAAGAACAATGCTCTTCATTATAAGAGCTACCATCCGCGGAGCCTAAGGGACAACCTCCCTTATGGCCAATACCTCCGAGTGAGACGCAACTGCACCACCATCGAGCAGTTTGAGCTGCATGGTCAAGGTCTTACCTCGAAGCTACAAGAACGGGGTTATCCCCAGAAACTCTTGAAACACTCTCTGAAGAGGGCCAGATGGACACCCAGGGAACATCTCCTTGAAAAAAGACCCAAGCCCGCGACTGAGAGGATGGTATGTGTTTCCACCTTTGGCCCCCACACCAACCAACTGCAAAAAATCATTTGAAGAAGTTGGCATTTGGTCGAGAAATCCTCCCGGACATAGGTGCCCTTCTATTTGCTCTTAAGAAGAACAGGAGCATCGGGCAGATGATAACATCTACCAGACCACCGCCAAGACGGGATCCTCAAAGTACAATCTTTGGAGCCAATCCAGTCACAGGGCATCGCAAATGCGGGACATGCTCCGTCTGCGAACTTACAATAGAAGGGTCACTCTTCACAGATGGGAACAAATTCTGGCGTCACAATGAGCACACAAACTGCAAGACCAAATACGCTGTGTATGCCATTCAATGCCCTTGCAATATGCTATACATTGGCAAAACCACGCAGGAGGTCCGCCAGCGAATCATTCAACATCGCTCAAGAATTAACAACAAAAATATGACAGCTCCACTTGTGTCTCACTTTTTACAAAAGAAACACTCCAGTCAAGACATTAGATGGACGGTTCTTGCAGTCATCAGGGGTGGCAGTGGAGACCCTGATCTCCGCCTGTCCCAAAAAGAAGCGTACCTCATCTTGAAGTTTGACACATCCAACACCGGCTTGAATGAAATGTCTGAAATTTCTAGCCTATGAACTGAATTCTAATTGTCCGGCTGAGCTTGGCTGTGTTGCTATCTTGAACTTTTTTACCCCTTATTTTCTTCTACTTCTCATTCACTGCAAAACCCCTGTTGTTTTTCAAACCCCACTTGGCACGTTGTTTTCCTTGGGGATGGGACCATAGTTTTTTTTAATGTACCATGTGATGATTGTGTTAATGCTCAGTGCTCCTTACCGATGTTGTACAGATGACAATGATACCAACTTTGTATGCATAGAGTCATGTCAGGGTAGAGACCAAGCAGTGACTCTCAGTTCCCCCTGTCACCTTGTATTAATCATGAATTATTTTGTAGATCACGGCACTCGTTCTGGGGTCTTGATTTTGCATACTTGTTTTGATTATGGCCCAAACTACTTGTACCAGCATGCTCTAGTAACCCCGCCTCTAGACACTCCCACTAGCCTTCTGACTCGGTGGTTTCAAAACACTCGGGCTGAGCACCGCGTACCACCAACAGACTGATTGTTCCTTCCGAAGCATTAGATTGACTCTGCAATTACAAGTAAGTGTATCGCACACCTAACGCGCTCCTGTAAAGGGCTCCAGCGCTTGGCCCCCGTTCGACGGGTGGGTTTTTGCTAAAAAAGCGCTCGTTTTGTTCAAAACAGGTCCCGGGTTTAACCAGAAACCGCCCGCCGGCTCAAAATTGGCCTCTGTGACCAGACGCCCTAATTCACAAAAGTCGCACACTAAGGTAGGAATTTGTCATTGTATCCCGTAATTTTGAATAAGTGTGTCACTTCATGGCCGGTTAATCCGAGTAAGTCTGGTTAACCTTGAAAATCCCTTTTTTTTGTGTGGTCTCCCCAGCCTTCAAAAGACATACGTTAAAAATGTGAGCCGTTCCCTCCCCCGAGTGTGCACCGCGTGGCGGGCCACACAACTACGACATTAACACTTTGTGAACTACAGGTATGATTCATTATTCCCTATGGCGGTTTGACCTGTACCTGCACTATTCTAGACCTCCCAATTTCTCAAGGTTCTATCGTGCTAAGCCCACTTTGTATATGTCTTTTCAGAAACAATCATCCTTTGTGAATTACCGACACCATGGCATACTCCTTGCCCTCGTGCAGGTAATTGTCTTTTTCATTGTCTGGAGTCAGAGCAATTGGTCACAATACTATGCTATACAATTCTGACACCCACTCTGTATATTGTTACAGACTCACTGTTCCCAGTCCCCGTCCTGAAGAGAACCTCTAACACTCCGGTTCGAAACGCGTCGACACCTCCACCCTGTGGTTACTCAAAAGGGTGCATCTAGGATAGGAACTTTTCCACTACCTGGGATCCTAGCTGTGTAACCCAATACAAACATTGAACCACAGGTTCTGACAGGCAGGCAGGCGTCCCATTCCATCTGCTCCCGCCTGTCGCTTGGTTTCATAGTCCTATGGACTGGTTGTACCTTTGCTTTTTGCACGAATTTTGCACTGTATATAAATGCAATTGATTTTTGAATACTGAATTATTTCATTGTTTATTGGTGTGTCATTCTTATTTGTTCTTATTTGTTCTGCTCTATTCACTTTGTAAGTATTGTATATTTGTAAACTTGTATATTTGTAGATATTGTACTCATGAATTCACTGTCGTGACAGTTTTTGGTTTGCCCCTGTGTTTTTGAAATTTTGATAAACTGGATAAAAAAAGAAAAGAAATTTGTTTTGGGACATAAATCCCGTGGTCACGTAGTACATATTGACTGCGTTTCCGTTAGTTGTGATAATAATTTTTCCTGTCCAGCCACCTTGTTCTGTTTTCTCTGTTGTTGAGATCCGGGCTGGGCAGACGTAGGATCGAAAACCTTCACTGCTTCACAATTATATCATTTAGCCATCCGACAGCAATACCATCTGTCTAATTATACAAATCTTACAGACTCAGGGCCAGATCTACCACGTGATCACACAGCGCAGTGCAGCAGCCGCAAACGCTGCGTTGCGTGAAAAGGAGAGAGGAGGAGATCGCCATATTTACAGAAATTTGGCCCTCTCCTACCCTTGCCTTAAGTCTAAAATCGGCTGCTGTGCACCATAGAGACACCTTTGCACCATAGTGCAAGGGTGTCTCTATGAGTCTAACATTGGTTTTGTACTGGAGGGGTACCCTTCCAGTACAAAATACTATGCATAGACTGACTTTACCCCTTTTCCCTCTTTGTATGTGTGCTATAAAGTGCACCACACATACAGAGTCAGAAAAGGAAGGAGAAACAAAAGTATTTCTCCTTTGTTGCGCCTACTTCAAAAGGGCACAGTTTTCTGATGCTAAACACTGTCTACTTAATTTAGTAAATAGGGTTTAGTGTCAGAAACCTTGGGTGGTTGCATGGGACACCCATGGTACGCCCCTTTGATGCTACATAATGCTGCAGCGCTATACGCACTGCTTTGTGTTACTTTCACATTATTTACAGCACTAAACAAGCTTAGCGCTTGAAAGTATATCAGAAAAAAAGAATTTGCGCCGATTTGCGTCACTTTTATGATGCAAACACGGCATAAAATCTTAGTAAATCTCCGCTTCAGTCTTGTAACAGCCGAGCTATGTTCGGATTACATCATTTTTACATGCTCAAGCATCTGAAAGCAAAACTATCGCTCAGACTACCCAAATTTACAGGTTCAGATCTCTGACAGCAAAGCTATCACCCAGGTTAGAGAATTCTTACTGGCTCAAACATCAGAGATGTAACCTGTAACTCATGTTACAAAAATTGTACCAGCGTATCCATTGGTCAGAAGATCATCATGTTACTGAGCTCTCATAGGCACAGGGTTCATGCAGCAAATGTATACCAAAGGGTACAAATGTCTTAGTTATTCTGTCTCATGTTGAGACTATAACTGCTATCACTTACATAGATATCAAACAGGAATGCTAAACCTCTATCCTTTAAGTACCAGTCGGGAAAAATAGCTAGCCAGTGGGGAGATTGGTGCTCTCAGCTGTATTAATGCTCTCAGCTGTATGCTGCATTCTGAAGACTGTTTTATAGCAACCTATGTGGATATCAAATTTTCACAGCCAAAAAAATATTTGATAACGCAGTTGATCCGTTTTCATAACACCCAAAAACAAAAGAAATATAACATGTTTTAAGTCGCTTTTTTAAGCAGTATATACAACTGGAACATGGAGACGTTTCGGTGTTGGTGGAATGCTCCACACTACTCTTTTATGAAAGAAACACACAAAGGCAGCAGCAGTGCAAGCCTTCCTGAGAAATAAAACAGACACAGTGGTGACAACAGCAGAACAAAAACCCTTTGCACAGCCCAGGCAAAAGTGGTTCAAACATCACTCATGAAAAGAACAGTCGACAGCAGTGTGCAATTCCATCAGGAACAAAACAAGCAGCACCACTGAAAGCTTTTTTCAGAGAAAGAACTGGCCAAGCTTAGGAAGGATTAGGTTTGCAAGGTGCCTTCAGCCGCACAACAGACCAATCAATATGAGCAACAGAAGGGCAAGTACCCATTACACAATGACGATGCATCAAGAGTTCAAGCATCCCTCGCATACAACAAGCAGAAGCAAGTGCAGACCTCAATATCACATAGACGAGGAACAACAAGGCCTGCAGCACTGCAGCCTGTCTTCACAAACACAGCTGCTTCTGCAGACTGACAAACACCAAGCAAGCTTGCCTCACACAAGTTACCGAGTCTCAGTAAATCGAGTATAACAGCTGTGAACTGTGCTTGGAAATGGAATGAGGACTCTGCACAGGACTGAATGTGTTTGTCTTTCCCAGCAGGAAGATATTATTACAAATAATTATAAAAAAATATGCTCTATGCATTGACTCCTACTTAGGAAGCCCTTGTAGCTGAAGAGACCACATGCCGGTTTTATTAATGTTAAAATATTCTAAAGCATAACATTGGTGAGAGGTAGCATTCAAAAACAGCATATAAATGTGTCACATCGTGGTCCATGTTTCAAGTGTGTTTACATCCGATATTCAGAATATGTGCACCAGAAGGTGGTTTAGTGAAGTGTGTCCATTATTGTGATACAGAGTTTTTACAAATAATCCGTGTGAGCCCTCCCATTTCTCATAAGTAAGGTACTATTTTGATGTAAAAGATTTTTCTATGGATTTTGGATGGCACAAAAAAATAAAATAAACACAACAATTCTCTGAAAAAATGTTTTTAATGGACTTACACATATCACCTTTACAGAAAATAAATTAAGAAGACAATATTTAAAAAGTCTAAGTTTCAACATCATTTATGGTCACCATGCAGGTCTGTCTGCTGAACATAGCCGACTCAAGGAAACAGCTGAGAAGGCTATCATTGGTGCCCTATGAGTAGCTGGACCAGTGCCAATTTTGCCAATGACATAAAATGTCTCTGGTCCTCAGGTCATGATCTCTGTCCTTGCAGAGTTGAGCTTTATGTGGTTACTCATCATCCCTCCATCTACAGCCCAGAGATAATTGTCCCACGTTGATTTGTAGAGGTCCTTTGGGCCATCCATTTTTAGAATGAGTTGTATATCATTTACATAGTTGCAACAGTTAAAGTTGAACAATTGCGTAGGCCTTGTAATGCAGATGTTGAATAAGAGAGGAGAGATGATGGACCCCTAAGGAAGCCACATAGCTGGATGAGGAAGGTTGATATGAAAGGTGGAAAGAACTATTACATTTTGACATGCAGAGTGATGAGTTGATTGGGTTGAGGTTATTCTTCTCAATGTAATGTAAAAGATTTTCAACTTGGGCAGCCACGGCCCGTGGAGAGAGTTCCGGTGGGGCAGAAAGGCGGGGGAGGAGGGGAGGGGAGGGAGGTGGGGAGGGGAGGGGGGGAGGGGCAGGGGGGTGCTAAATACCGGAATATGGATAATTAGAGGTAAGTAAATAATTTAATAAATAAAACGAATTTCGTAGTGCGCCCTGTATCGCAAAATGGGATGCAATGGGTGCTACGAAATTTGTTTTATTAATTACATTGTTTACTTACCTCCAATTATCCATATTCCGGTTTTTAGCACCCCCACCTTACCCCTCCCCACCCCGCCTTTCTGCCCCACCGATACTCCCTCCATGGCCCGTGGCTGAACTTGGGTGGAAAGGACCCTAGTTCCATAATGCTGTTCAGTATGTGTATAGCTACGTCTCCTGCACAAGTTATCTGCTTTTTCTGGGTGCTCTAAAATAGAGTACCACGTACGATTTCCTCCCCTGGCTCCCTGCGGTCTGGGTTTCTGCGCTCAGTGGGTCAGCCCGGTTTGTACAGGACATTGCGCGGTTTCCTGCCACGTGTTTGTTCCCACCACAACCTGGGTCTTGTCTTTTTATCTAATCTCTACTTCCTTTGAGCAGTCTCTGGCCTGTCTCCTTGTTCCCTACAGTCTAGTTTTCAGCACTCTTTATGTTACCATGCATGTTGGGTGGTGTACAAAATCGGATTTTCGGTTCCTTCTAGGTTTTGCTTTAGATGTAGCAGTAAGAAGGGCTCCCGGGTGTGCTCCGTTTCCTAGTAGTATTTACGAGTCTTTCTAGAGTCCAATTATATCATGGTAGTACTATGAGGATTTCCTGTCCTGACCCCAATTCCACCAAGCTCTTTCTTGGTTCCCCTTGTTCTAGTGTTCAGTTTCCTGGCTCCTGATGTCCATTCTAGTTTCAGCTCTCTGATGATCTTCTCGTCTTATTCGCAGGGGCTTGCATGGTACTTTGTTTCCTCAAACGTATGTTAGCTTTGCTTCCTTTGACAGTGAGTAGCGTGCAGGGTCCCCTTTCCTGTTCCCCCTAGTCTGGTCTTTTCACGCTATGAGTTCCTTATACACTGAGTCGCATGTAGGGTACACTTCCCTGCTTCTCTGCATTCGGGTTTTCATCTCTTTCTGGATTATTCGTAAAATGAGTGCCCTGCAAGGTTCACTTGACTTTTCTCCTCCCCTGCAGTCGGGTTCACACTAAGCCCATACAGAGGTCTCGGCTTCCAGTCCAATTTACATCTGAGTCTTCCTTACAGCTGTTGCGACGTGTTGCAGATCCTTGCCTGGTATGTCATCAGGCGCGCTGAGGTCACGCGCTGCGCCCACGGGAGCCGGCGAGGCCCTCCTGTGTGCACGAGGGAGAGACCGCAGCTGCTCCCTTCTCACCGCATCTCTACTGTAGGCTTCTCGCGGCTCCGACATTTACTTAAACAACGTTCATAGCGCGTGCACTAGGTAATAATGGAGGGCTTCAGCGCGCCTGGCAGGAGGTACAGGTAGTAACTAGGGTACGGTCATTAGCGACCAACATCGAAAAAGTCATTTTGCCTGGGACTCCACTCATTCCACTCTCAAAGCGGCTCTTTCCCCCACTTTTCTTCTCAACTCCCCAGCGCATTGAAGAGACCTCCGAGCGACATAAGGTTCCGTGCAAGAACTTGCCATGCACTGTGCTATAAGTGTAGTGACTCATCTAGAAATTCTTTGCTCAGGCAGCACCAATGAGAATTCTCCACTCCAGGTGCATAGTACTGCTTACTCCAAACCAACCCCCTGTCCCACAAGAAACAGAGATAATGGGGTGAACATTGAAGGAAGGTAGTCATAATATGCAATGCCCTCTCCACAGGCATGTACTGTTGCCCTGAGTGTATGCATGTGAATCTAGAATCTTGACTTTTATTTTGGCCCTGGTGTCACAATCATCTAGCATGTGCACAGAGGCTAAGATCTTCCTGGTAATGCGATGTCCAAAATATGTTCTGTGACCTCCAAGTGTGTGCGCACACTGGGAAGCGGACTGCTTATCGTTTTACACCTACATTTATTTCTGTTTTGCGAAAAGGTGACCCTACTGGCGCCTTGCTTGTGAAGTTAGGTGAAGCCGGGAACCTTACACTGACATTGCATGATGGATTGGTGCTGCAGCTACTTCTGACTCCCCACCAAATTACGAGGAGGTGCTGCATTCGGCACCAAAGCAAAAATTGATCTCAGCCCAGAGCATGCAACGGCTCGAAGGAGGACTCCCATATGTAAACCCGAACTAGAGGCTGCAACAGCCCATAACGAGCACTGTCAGATCACAGCCTGTGGTTGCATCTGCCAGGGCAGGCATCCACCGAGCAGGCTTGCGATCCTGCTACCCTACTGCAGATCCAGTGCCAAGCAAAACTGCCATGGCAGTCCTGTGGCAGAGGAGACGGCACTGAGAGATCCAACAATTGGTGCATTCATTAGTACCAGTACAGACTAAGCAGGTAATGAGGCCTCAAATGAAAGACTGAACTGGATCTGTAAATCAAGTACTGCTGTTAGAAGAATGACTGATGCCAAATGCATCCTTTTAACTTGGCTAGGAATTATGGACTTGAACCAGCAAAGTACTCCAAGCGAGTAAAGACCATGTGTATTTAGCGTGCACCTAATCTGTGCCTATGACTGCATTACAGTAGGATATCTATAGACACAGTAACAACTCCTTGAATGCACAGTAGCAACTCCTAGAACGGGGAGAGAACACCATGTAGAGTTGACCGCTCAACTAGGCTTATTAGTTGAATTTACAACCTTGCAACTGAGCACCCTATCATTGTGTTGTATTATGTTTTGCTGTGACTAGGAAGTACTTCATTTTTACTATAATAAGCGCTGGGATGGACAATACATTACTGTGTCTGTTGTGTGACTGTTTAGTTCTGAACTGTTGCCTCCCCTACTCTACCAACCTTTAAAGCCTTTGACTTCTCACCTTCGCAGCCCTAAGAGTCAAGTGTGAAAAGAATGTCATTGACACAGTTTTGGAGCATAAGTAGGACAGACCGAAGGACACTAGTAGCAAGTGACTTCAACCACCAATGTTGGGACCCCATAGCTCCTGTCTGCTCAGCGGCCCCTGAACAGGATCTTCAGACATGTCTCATACGATGATGTGTCCTCCACTCACTTCTTCCCACTTGCATGGAAAAAAAGTAAGCCTCAGTCAGCAGCACGTTCTCCCAGACCATTGCCTTCCCACTTCCTGCCAGAATGTGTCTGCTTATATAGCGAATTACTCCCATTCTGCCCCATTTTAGGCTACTGCCTGTGATGACATGATGGTGTCCCATGATGAGCAAAATCAGCGAGTTTATGGATTTCTGATGCTCTGTGATTGAGGGGAATTTATGTTTTCTTTTGAGGAGGAAACCGAACTACTTCAGGACCCACAAGACCCACTGTCTCCACTCTGGGATGCTGGTTCTATCGGAGGGATTGTTTCCCTTCCCAAGATGATTGTAACTCCTGCTGTATGAAGAGGCAGTAACCCTGTGTGTTATAGGCACATTAACTATCCCTACAAAACACACAGTGTTAGAAATGGGGTTTCTGGTTGGCTAGGGTATGCACCTAGGCCAGGCAGAACCCACCACTCTAGTCAGGGCAAGAGAGTTACATACTGAAGATAACTCCTGCTCACCCCCTTGGTAGTTTGGCAGAGATTATCTTCAGTGTATACCCCCCTTGCCTTGACTAGAGTGGTGGGTTCTGCTTGGCCTAGGTGCATACCCTAGCCAACCAGAAACCCAATTTCTAACATTGGTGGCTGCTGTGGGATACCACTGTACAAGGGACTTATAATTACATTAAATATGCCAAACAGGTGTAGACCATTCTTACCAAGTTTACAAGAGAGAGCACTGATCAACAGTGATAAAGCGTCCAGAGTCATAAAACCACCAACAACAGGTCAGAAACAAATACAGGAGAAAGGCAAAAAGTTCTGGGATGACCCTGCAAAAAGGGCCAAGTCCAAAAACACAGCAACCCCTTACGTACAGTCGGCTTCTCTGTGGGTCTGCTTAGCCCACAAAATGAGTCCACATTTAACATCAATATGTGAACAGAAGAAGGTGCATACTCCTGCTGTACAGACCAAGACCTTTTCAGCGTGTCATAGTGGATGAACATAGCTCTTGTGAATGGAAAATTGCTGCTGGTGACATCTGCTTTTTCTAATAAATCCAAGTGTGAAATGGGCACCTTCTGCGTCCTCTGTTCTCTATTCATTTCCAGTACATGGACAACTCAGGCCAGCGCATTCCTTGTCAGGCCTTTGTCAACTGCCAGTTGACCCATGGCAGTTTCTCTGGCAGCCGCCAGAAGTCAGCACCCTTGCTGTCTAGCTCCTGCTGCCCTGCGACTGAAGAGTGACAGGGTATGTCTCTTAGCAACCTGATGGTATATGTCTCGAACCATTAGGTCCTTGTTCTTCGAAAAGCCCAAAATCTTTATGAAAATCAGCAACCAGCATTCACTAAATTCTTCTCTCTTTCAACTCTGAGAAAGCTGGATCCCGTCCTCCTCAACAACCTGGTCGATGATTCTTCTTATGCAGCATGAGAGGTAAAGAGAAAACTCCTTCCACAATAGCTACATTTCAGAGTATCCAAATTGCCAAGTAGGAACTCAGGTCAACAACTAAATTCAGATCAGTTGTTTATTTAAGATTTTGAAACAGGTTAATGTACACCAATCTTAGCATTATGGTGTGAAAGTGCAAAGTAAATAGGATGAAACCAAATCTCTGGAACTGGTTCACCCTATATAACAAAAAGAAACCAATTAACTCTATCACTGCAACATATGTTATCAGGAGACAATGGGGCTTTGGGGGGGTGGCCGACCGGAGGGAGGCTTGTCCCCCCGGGGAATTTTGGGGCCCCGGGAAGAGGGGAGGGGGGAAGAATTACGAGGGGACACAGGAAGGGACTAGGGGCTTGGGCTGGATAGTTGGTTTTGGGCTCCTTTTGGGCTGGTAGGGATAAAACCGGCCATTTTGGGTCACTGTGCACCATTTCGTGGGACAGTGACCCAGCAGCCGGGGGGCGTAGTTAACGGAGCGTTGTGGTGGCTTGGTTTGGGTCGCTTGACGCCGTTGGAAGTAGCGGTTCTGTGGCGGTTGGTGTGCGGTGCATCGTCGAGGAGGACTGGTGTGCGCAGGGCGGGATTTTCGAACGTTGGGAGCGAGAGTACCTGATTCGTAATGGCGGCTGAGGCGATGTCTGATCCCAGGGTGCGGGAAGCGTTGCGCCTCTTGGGTGAGGCCGGCAGGACTGACCTACTGCGGGAAGACGTCAGGGTAAGGCCACCGCGGCGCGCTGCTGATGGCGCTGCGGCGGCGGTAGCGGCTTGCGAGCCTCCGCGGTCGCATGCTAGGAAGGGGGAGGGGGCGGGAGCTGGAGGCGGAGCGGCGTGAGGCGGCGGTTCGAAGGCGGCTGGTGCGCCGGGGAAGAGAGGAGGTGCGGCGAGGGGGCGCGGTAGCCGGAGGAAGGCGCCGCTTGAGTTTGTAGAGGGGGCGGGAGGCCTGGGGGGGGCAGGGGGGCAGGGGGGCGGGACCTTACGCGAGGGGGGTGCGGGAGGTGCGGGAGGCGCGGGGGGGCAGGCCCGGTAGGGGGAGTGGGAGCGGACAGGCCTCGCAGGCACCTAGGAAGAGCACTAGGCTGGGGGGGATGGTGGGGGGGGGACGGGGGGCAGTCCGTGGGGGAACGCGGAGGAGTGGGGCAGGGGGTGGGGGGGAGACAGAGGGGGCGCGAGGGGGCAGTGAGGGTGGGGGACGGGAGCAAGGGGGCGAGAACGCGGTGGGGGAGGGGGTGGCGAGGGGGCAGGGGGATGCAGGGGGGGTTCGCCGGTAATCGTGGAAGAGTCGGAGGAGGAGGTGGGGGACGATGAGGGGGGGCAGGTGATTTGGAGTTGGGGTCTTCAGCAGATGAGGATGTGGTGGCGCCCAGTAGGACAGGGTCGCCACGGGGTGGGGGGAGGGGCATGGGGCAGAGAGAGTGGGCGAGGGGAGGTGGCGAGGGGCGCAGCAGGGTTGGGGGGATGCCACAGGGGTCCGGGGGGGACGGAGGAGAGGGATGGGGGAGGGGGGGTGCGGCGGGGGGCATTTCGGTTTCGGTGGGGGGGCCACGGGAGGTCGCGGAGGGGGTTCGAGGGGGGGCGGGGAGGGGTGGGGGACATGGGGGGGCGGGGATTGTTGGGGGCCGAGAGGGGGCGGGTGGGAGGGACGGGGCGAGTCGGGGGGTTGGGGGTGGGGAGAAGGGGGTTGGGGGGAGGGGATTCCGGCGCGGCGTGGAGGGCATTCGACGGCTAGGGGGAGAGGGGGGTGGGGTGGCGACGGTTTTGGTTTTGCCCCGGCATGCTGGACTTCCCCGTTTTTCTCTTGGCAGGAGCAGTTGGTAAGGGGCTCGGGTGAGCAGCATGCGGCTCCAACCCGCCGAGAGGATGGGCCGGCTCAGCCTAGTACGGGCGGTCGCGCTCCACCGAGGGACCATGTGCGCGCGGGCAGCGGATGGCAAGGTCATAGGTCTCCAACGCCCCCCTCCCGATGGGTCGCTCCGGCCGCTGGGGGACGGGGATGGAGCAGCAATATAGCAGGCACTTCTGGAAATCAAACTGGGGACACGAGTATGGAGAGTGTGGATTTGGGGACGTTGATGGCAGCGTGTAGGGACAAAGCGGGTCTGAGCAGGATGTCAACAGGAGCGGTCATGGGGGGCGGTGATGCAGAGATGGAGTCAGAGGAAGAAGGGGAACTGCGGGAGGATGGGGGGGAAACCGGTAATGTTGTTGACAGTGTTTTACAGGTGTGACCCCGGCAATCGGTGCCGCGAGTGACGGCCCCCCCAACAGACCTGGTTAGGCGGCGGGATCCAGTGAGGACGCATGCCTTGACGCCAGGTAAGACCAGTACGGGGTCGGGGTGTGGCTTGGGCAGGCCTCATGGAGGCCAGGAGGGTGGGGGTGCGGATGGCGGATGCCAGAGGTCAGTGGGGACAGATGCCGGCGGTGGTGACGCAGTGCGATTGGTGAAGGGCAGATACGTAGCGGATGCGGGGTGGGTACGGAAGCGGTAGGAGGCGCGGCGTCGGAGAGTGCGTCGATGGGGGACGCGGCGACGGCCGGCGGGGCAGTGGCGCCTGGCGCCGGGACGAAGGAGAGTTGTGATGTGCCGGTAAAGAAGCTGCCGTACATGGGGGTAGCGAAGCCTCTGGGGGCTCATTTGTCACTGGTGACCAAAGAGAAGATATGGAAGGGGGAGTATGTGGAGATCTGGAGGTTGCTTCACAGAGAGTTGATGGCAAAAGAGGGGTCGAAGGAGGAGGAGCATGAATTAGCCAGGCGTCCGAAAGTGCCGGTTACGATTGAGAATTGGTCGGCGGCTTTCCTGATCTAACCCAGTGTGTACTGTGAGAAGTACCCGAATAGGGCGGTCGCGCTGTTCAAGTACATGGACATAGTGCGGCGGGCGCAGGTGACTTACGGTGGCAATGCGTGGTCGCATTACGATGAGGAGTTTCGGGCGCGCATGGCGTCGGATCCGGAGGCGAAGTGGGGGGAGTTGGATGGCGACCTCTACCAACAGACGATGAGTGGGGCGAAGTTTGGCCACACCATCTTCACGGCCAGCGGTTTGCCAATGGCCCCGCCACCCTTTTCGGCCCGCCCCACCCGTGGAGGCGGGGGGTGCCGGAAGTAGTCAGGGTGTCGGAACCTGCTGGGATTTTAACAGGGGTTCCTGTCTCCGGCAGGCGTGCCGTTTTCGGCACGAGTGCTCCGCATGTGGGAGACGACACCCAGAGGCGCGATGCTGGGGACCTTGGGGAGGCCCAGCGCAGGCCCAGTACCCGGCCCCAGGGCCAAGCAGGGGGAGGGGAGGTGGAAGGGGGGGGCGAGTACCCTGGGAAAAGGCTCGTACACCGGTTAGGCTGGATCTGCTAGAGCCGTTGTTGGAGGCGTATCCGCGGGTGGACGATGCGGCCATGCTGCGTCGGGGCTTCAGGGAGGGTTTTCGGTTGGGATACGAGGGTCTGCGGATTGCGCGTTGGGCGGAGAACCTGAAGTCCGTGAACGCGCACAAAGGTATCGTCCGGGAACAGCTCATGAAGGAAGTGAAGGAAGGGAGGATGGTAGGGCCTTTTGCGGAGGCACCGTTGCCGGATTTGATCATCTCGCCTATTGGTGTGGTCCCGAAGAAGGAGCAGGGACAGTTCCGCCTGATTCAACATCTCTCGTGGCCGGAGGGCGCGTCGGTGAACGACTTTATCTCGGCAGAGTTGGCGTCCGTGTCGTACTCGTCTGTGGACGTCGCGAGGCGGTTGGTGACGACGGCGGGCTCGGGGGCGCTCATGGCAAAATGCGATGTGAAGTCTGCTTTTCGGTTGCTGCCGGTTCACCCGGCGGATCATCAGTTGCTGGGGATTCAGCTTGATGGGCAAATTTTTGTGGACAGGGCGCTTCCTATGGGGTGTTCCGTGTCGTGTGCCTTGTTTGAACGATTCAGCTCCTTTCTGCAGTGGGCTTTTTCCTGGCGCACAGGCTCTGAGGCGATTACGCATTACCTGGACGACTTCTTCCTGGTGGGTCGGCCCGGTTCGACGGACTGCCAGCGGAGTCTGGACAGTTTTACGGACCTGATGGGTCACCTGGGGGTGCCGCTGGCGCCAGAGAAGACACAAGGGCCCAGCACGGTGCTGTCGTTCCTCGGGATAGAGCTCGACTCTGCGGCCATGGAAGCACGCCTGCCGGAGGAGAAGCGGACGGTTATGGTGGAGTTGGTGAAGAGCATGTTGGCCAGGCGGAAAGTGTTGGTGCGCGAAGTGCATGTGTTGCTGGGGCATTTGAATTTTGCGTGTCGCGTGGTGCGAGCGGGACGGACTTTCTGTCGGCGGTTGGGTTTGGCATTGGCCGGTCTGACACGGCCGCATCATCATGTGCGGATCTCGGCGGGTGCGAAGGAGGATCTGAACATGTGGTTGGCTTTTTTGGAACGCTTCAATGGCGTGCCCATGGCACCCCCGGAGGACTGGGAGTGGGACGTGACGATGTCGTCGGATGCGGCGGGAGTTGGAGGTTTTGGAATCTACTGGGCGGGCAGATGGTGCGCGGAACAATGGCCGGAGCAGTGGCAGGCAGGGGGTAGGAGCATTGCTTTCTTGGAGCTTTTCCCGTTGGTGGTGGCGGTGACTGTGTGGGCGCGGGAGTTGGCGCACAGGCGGGTGTTGTTCAAGGTGGACAATATGTCAGTGGTGCAGGTAGTGAACCGGCAGTCAGCGAGGGAACCCCAGGTGCTGAAGCTGATGCGCGTTTTCGTTTTGAGGTGCTTGGAACACGATATCTTGTTCCGGGCTCAGCATGTGCCGGGAGTGGACAATGACATTGCGGATGCTTTGTCTCGTTCTCAGTGGCAGAGGTTCCATGGGCTAGCCACGGAGGCGGCGGCAGTCAAGACGGAGGTGCCGAAGGAGATGTGGTTGGTGGGAGAGCGCGGGTCGTTCAGTTGGTGAGGACGTCCCTGGCAGCGTCCACATGGAAGAGTTATGAGCAGGCCTGGACGGAGTTTCTGCGCTTTGGAGCGGTAAGGCAGCGGGGCAAGTGGTGTCGGGAGGAGCAGGTGGTGCGTTTCATGCTGGGGTTGATGGACAAAGGTTTGGCGAGAGTGACCATCGCGGGTAAACTGGCGGGCGTGGCCTTCATGGGCAAGCTGTGGTGGGGGTATGCACCCTCGGCGGGGGAATTGGGGGGGAGACTGCTGGAGGGTTGGGAGAGAGAGAGAGGGGCTCGAGCGCGAAAGAGGTGGCCGATTACGGAGAAAATGTTGGTGGGCCTGGTGGGTCAGTTGCCGCGGGTGTGCAGGGATCGGGCGGAGACGGTGCGTTTTTCCACATTGATGTCGTGGTTGTATTTTGGAGCCTTTCGGGTGTCGGAGTTGGTGGGTTTGAAGGGTGGTACGGGGTTGACGTGGGGGGAGGTGGAGATCGGTGGCCGGGAGGTAGCAGTGCGGCTTCGGCGGTCTAAGACTGATCAGCGAGGAAAGGGTACGTGGGTGTTGTTGGGCCCGGGGGGAGCGGAGGCAGTGTGCCCGGCGGAGTGGGGGAGACGGCTGGCAGAGGATGGGAGACAGGATGGTTTGGAGGTCTTTGGCAGGAGAGGGGGGGGGCGTGTGACGGCGGCGCAGTTGTTGTGGGTCCTGCGGCACGATCTGCGGTCTATGGGTGAGGACCCGGGGGATTTTGGAACACATTCGTTTCGCATCGGTGCAGCGACGGAGGCAGCGCGGAAGGGTTGGGGGAAGGAGGAGATCAAACGGCTGGGGCTGTGGAAATCAGACTGCTATAAGTCTTATGTTAGGTTGCGAGGGGTAGTGTTGGATTAGAATGGATGTTTGGGATCGCTGCTTACATATGTCTCTTTTCAGGTGCGGTGGCGGGGCCTACGGCAGCAGCGGTGTCCATATATGTGGTGGGCCATTCGTTTGTAAAAAGAGCGGAGAGGGCTGAGTGGGAAAAATGCAGGAACCTCAATCTGGAGCTGGACGAGAATTTGTTTAGGTGTCACTGGAGGGGCAAAGGGGGCATGCGTTGGCACGAGTTGGTGCCGGTTTTGAACAATGTTGTGCGGGGGGGAGTCTGCCCTGATGTTGTGGTCATTCACCTGGGGGAAAACGACTTGGTGCAGAGCAAAGGGCTGGCGCTGGTAAAACAAATGAGGAGGGACTTGCTGGAGATCAAGAGGCAGTGGGCGGGGTGCTACGTCATCTGGTCAGAGTTCATACCCAGGAGGTGTTGGAGGGGGGCGGAGAGACCAGGGGCAATAGATAGAACTAGGAGGAAGATTAACAGAGAGATGAGGGCCTTCTGTGACAAGGAAGGGGTGGGGCGGATGGAACACCCAGAGTTGAAGTATGGGGCGGTCTACTTTTTTATGGAGGATGGGGTACATTTGTCGAGATATGGGATGGAGCTGTATATCGTGCAATTGAAGGAGGCGGTAGACCGGGCAGTAGGGGTGCGCAGGTATCCAAAGGTGCAGGGGCCCTGGGGGGGGGGGGGGGGGTCAAAAGCCGTATGGGGGCTTTCGAGTGGCGCTTTTCCTAGCTAAACGGGGGGGTAGGATAGGAGGAAGGAGTTTTACTGGCTGAGGAGAGGGAGTGTACAGTTGGCTGATGTTGAAACAGAGAGACAAGTGTTGGGTAATTTATAATGATGTTATGTGTTGGCGGGGAACTGTTAGGGGAGGGGGTGGGGGTTTTGGTCAGGTACATGTATAATTAGTTAGGCCTAGTTTTGTACGGCAAAGGCCAAGGTTGGGGTATGTTTTCAGGATGCACCTGTTTCCCAATAAAGCGGCCTTTATCACACCTACATCTGTGTCCGGTCGGTTCTTCCCCTCCCCGTCTCCCGATGGGCCCCAATGGGGCTTTGGGGGGGTGGCCGACCGGAGGGAGGCTTGCCCCCCCGGGAAATTTTGGGGCCCCGGGAAGAGGGGAGGGGGGAAGAATTACGAGGGGACACAGGAAGGGACTAGGGGCTTGGGCTGGATAGTTGGTTTTGGGCTCCTTTTGGGCTGGTAGGGATAAAACCGGCCATTTTGGGTCCTGTGCACCATTTCGTGGGACAGTGACCCAGCAGCCGGGGGGCGAAGTTAACGGAGCGTTGTCCCACCCACCCTCCCTTTGGCTAGGTTTTCGGGGAGGAGAGGGGTTAGCTTGTCCAGGGGAGGATGCCTGTGGGATTTCCCAAGGGATGTTGTGGAGCAGGTGCTTTCTGTGTTAGGGTTTTCGGGTCGTGTTGTCGCTGGGGGCAGGTGCTGCAATGTTTATGTCGGATGGTGCTTTTCCTAGCTAAACGTGGGGGGGTAGGATAGGAGGAAGGAGTTTTACTGGCTGAGGAGAGGGAGTGTACAGTTGGCTGATGTTGAAACAGAGAGACAAGTGTTGGGTAATTTATAATGATGTTATGTGTTGGCGGGGAACTGTTAGGGGAGGGGGTGGGGGTTTTGGTCAGGTACATGTATAATTAGTTAGGCCTAGTTTTGTACGGCAAAGGCCAAGGTTGGGGTATGTTTTCAGGATGCACCTATTTCCCAATAAAGCGGCCTTTATCACACCTACATCTGTGTCCGGTCGGTTCGTCCCCTCCCCGTCTCCCGATGGGCCCCAAAAATGTACATTGGATCACATTAAAATTCCATTCATAAACTCTACAAATCCCTAACTGTCCGTACACTACCTTAAAGTAGAAATCCTAACCTAAAGAAAGTTTCAGCAGAGATGGACAAAAACGTTGTCTGCTGTTAGAGCTCTCCTAAGAAGTACTCCAACCAGGGTCATGTAGCAAGTAGCCAAAATGTCAAAGATGAGGTCTGTACCTCAACGCACCCTAAAGCAAAAGTGCCAGCTGTCCCTACTACATCATAACATAAGCAGTCACTGAATTAAGGCACCTCCCACAGTTCTACTGGTATTTTTCCATTATTCCAGCATCCTCCTGCTTCCATTCTCTGACGAAATGTTCATATGTTGAGATTTTTCAGATGTTCTTGGTGATATCGCGTTCTCCCACGAGAACTTGCCCTGCATTTGGTTTTGCATTTCTTCTTCTCAGGTCTCTCTATCTAGTAGGAACAATAACTCTTTTTCTCAACTAATGAAGCCTTGTCCACCTGTGGTGGGAACACAAGATACATGCAACATTCCACAGTGCAAGCAAAATACGACATCCAAAGTTAGCCGAAAAATAGAGTGAGAATACATTTCAGACCTACAGTTCG
This sequence comes from Lissotriton vulgaris, assembly GCF_964263255.1. Classification (NCBI taxonomy): domain Eukaryota; kingdom Metazoa; phylum Chordata; class Amphibia; order Caudata; family Salamandridae; genus Lissotriton; species Lissotriton vulgaris. The sequence goes on along the minus strand of NW_028247411.1, from coordinate 12,935 downwards.
GCTAAATTAACAAACCACAGGTTACCTTATGCGTACCCCTCTGCAAGCAAGTTATTCTTTCAGGGTGTACTTAAACAGTTATAAATAGCAAACCTGTAAACATTAGTGTCATGAGTATAATATTCAACAAATTGAGCATAACATTTGTTATTCCCACCACGTATTCATGCATACTTTTTGTCAGTTATATATCTAAAATACACATGAGATTGCGTTAATCATTAGGATACTCAAACATCGTGTATTCCTCTTTCATACATTAGTCACACAGAATATATGCGAGTGCAGACTAACCATGATTATACCGCACTCCTACTGTATGTTCAAAAAGCCGTCCAAACTACTCTCTTCCAGCTCTCTATCTTTTCAACTTTGGGCTCTACAGATGAATGTATTGATTAGTGAGAGGGATCGGGAAAGCCTGTTTGTGTCTGCCAGTAAATCTATTGATTAGTGAAAGGGAGCATCAAGGCCTGCCTGCGCCAGTGGCCCTCCTGTGCAGAGTACATGGACAACGCTAACCTCAGGGCAGGGAATTGACTGTCACCTGAGCAGATGCAGGAACAGGAGGCCAAATACTCACCTGCCACTGACGACAGAGTTATCCCTTGTTCAGCTGACTGATCCCTTATTCAGTGAAGACCTGTGTCTCTCCTCAGCTGCCATTTTCAGGACAGCTTTGCCTCACCTTCAAAATACATCTTCACTAGCCCACACCTTTGGCGAGGAACTCCTTAATGAGCTGCCTGTGCTCTAACAGAGTGCAGACAGCAGCATACCCCCTCACGCATAACAGACAGCAGAGCCATCCCTCATTTGTGCAGACAGCAAAGCCATCCCTCATTTGTTGCAGACAGCAAAGATATGTCTTGCTCATCATTTATCCCTGAATAGGTGCATAATCGTCTGTCCCATTACGTTGTCTATCATAAGTCTGTTTTATCTGGCTATCTGTCTGCACCCATCTATCTATCCAAGGACATACCCGGAACAGAGGGGCTCCTCAGAGACAGAGAGACAATGGGACAAGTGCACTGGGCAAAGGGAACTTCAGAGAGGATGGCTGAAGGGATGAGGAGACAAAGGTGCAAGGGGCTTTCACAGTGAGCAACAAGCAGCAGGGACGCAGATATGGACTGTGTATCAGAGAACAACAGAAACAGCCCACAAAAGGGTAGAATTGTTCTAAGGACAACGGGTCAAGTAAACAAGCATCCTAAGCAACATAGTTCCATTAAAACCTACATCAGTAACAACATACACAGCATAAGAAACAGAAAAGCCAAACAGACAGCAAAAAGCTTACAGTGTGCCACCACTGAAAATTTGTAAAAGCACAATATCCATTGCTCCAACACAATAACCTCTGCCACAACTGAAATTGTTATCTTTAAGACCCAAAGCACAATGCAGAACAATCAGCAAGAATAACCTATGATATAACTCTCAATCACTAAGGTAGGGTTGGAGGGTCCAGGGCTTAATTTGAGCCGATGGCTTCCGGTGCTCAGCACCAGAACTTAATTGGTTTCCAGTGCTCGGCACGGGCACTTAATTGTCACCACTGCACTTAGGACAGTCTGCCACATAGTGGAACTGCTCATCTAATTCAGAGATGAGTAGAACAACGGTTGTTTATTAATGCAATATGTATTAAAAATAACAAATGCCTGCCTCTGCAGCCATCCCTTTAGCTTTGGGGACCAGGAATAATCTGTCGCACTTGCAGGCGGAAGAGATGGTTAATAGTTGTTTGGCAGCGCTGACAGGGGCGATGGGTGGTGCAAGCTGCCATGGACTTAAAAAGGATTAAAAAATACATGTTGCAGACCTTTATACTGACATCACAGAAATACTTCACACTCCCGGTCGTTGGTGGGTCCTTCCTAAATGCTGCAGTACACCTCAAAGCTCTCTGATATCAGATGTTGAATGCCACCTCGGGAGAAGTCAGATAGGTTGTATCCATCTTCAGCTTCAGAAAAGAACTTGAGCATCTTCTCTTTAAGCACAACTTATCAACATGTCATTTCCCAACTGTGAGCCAGATTTATTCAGTTCTCACGCAGCGCAGTGGAGCAGCCGTAAGTGCTGCGCTGAGTGAGAGGGGCCGAGTAGGAGAGCTCCACTTTTATTGAAAATGGCACTCTTATTCCCTCTCCCTAGTGCCGGCACTGAAATCGGCTGCCATGTACCACGGAGACACCTTTGCGTCATGGGGCAAGGGTGTCTCCGTGAGTCTAGCATAGGTTTTGTACCGAACAAAGACAGGGTTTAGCGTCAGAAAACTGCACTCTTTTAAAGTAGGCGAAGGAACGAGAAATGCTTTCATTTGTCCTTTGTTTTCTGACTTTGTACTTTGCAGCACTGTACAGCATAACACACATACAAAGTCTGAAAAGGGTTGAAGTCAGTCTATGCATGGTATTTTGTACTGGAGGGGTACCCCGTCCAGTACAAAATACTTTGATTTTCAAAATGGCAGGAAAAAAATAAATAAATCTCCTTCATCAGCCAATCAAAAAATTGAAATGTGATAGGATTTCGATTTTCTGACACACAAATTAAACAGCAGAGATTTACAAAAGTGATAACCCTTATATCTTAAATATTACTGAATAGCTTTGCACCAAACTAATGAAAGAAGGCCACCTGAGTAAAGATCTAATTTCATGCCAAGTGTGGCATTAACCCATTCAGCATTTCTTTTCCAAAAAACAAATTTTCTATGGTAGTTAAAATGGGAAAAAAAACTTTTGGGACACCCAATCCAGACTTACCTACTCAATCCATTACTCGTACAACAGACATGCACACAATAATTCACACCCCAAATACAGTCCTCATTAATTCTTCCTTGATGTGACAAATGTAAATAATCTTAGACATGAGTTTAAATGGCATATTACCCTTAAAATTGTGAAAGAGAAAACTATGAATGCAGTATTACTTATTGGCTTGTAATGATAATTACTTTGTTCTTTTTAACATTTTTATTGGTAGAAATATGAGGCCATACGCATTGCATTTTGTGTGCGAGTTATGGTTTGCATTACTGTTATACAACTTATGGATTGTGGTATGAATTTCAGTGTTTTTTGGTTTTAATGTGCAACCATAACCCACCGTGGAATTGTGCAGCTTGGGTTGGCAAGATGGCCTTTGGCCAGACCCTGCACCCAACCTACCACAGGTGGTAAACCCTCACTGTGCATGAGGGTAGGCAGCAACGATTGGTCTGCAAATCTACTTCAAGTTTCCCAGCCAGGAGCTGCAAACCTAAAGAGAGCTTCATAGGACTCTATTGGGCCTTCCATGAGACTGCAAACCTGTTTCCAAGTCTGTGAACCCCACAAAACATCCATCACATATCCATGAAGCTTGCCATAGAGTTGTGGTCCTTGGATGTGAAGTTTGCTGTAGATTTGGCAAATGATGATTGATTGTGGAGGGCCCACGCATCCCCCTCCCCACTGCCCCAGGGACAGCCACACCCTCCAAGCGAAATATGAGAAATGCAGGGGAGGGCACGCGGCCTCCCCGCAGCCTTGGGGACTGGCAGCTCCCGGGGGTAAATTAAATATTAATGCACAGGGCCCACCCCGTCAGCAGTCTTGGGGACCGCCACCTCCCTGAGGCAAATGGATATCTTTACAGTGGGGACCCCCATTTCCCCGGGTCTGTGTTCTGTAATGGAGGGGGACTGCTCGCCCCTCCTCCTGGAGACCTAGATGGCCCTCGGTACCACCACCCCCCTGGGGCCGGCTCCTACTACCTCCAGAGATGCCCACCTTTGGGAGGTAACTGTTTGCTACCACTCCCGCCAAGCCATAGCAAATTATACGTATTCAGCCAGCTAAAGAATTAAAAATGCCCTTGCTTGCTGTAAGCAAGTAAAATTTATTTGACAGAGAGGAAGCTGAATGTTAGCAGCTCCCTCTCTGTCAAAGCAATGCCGGCTCTTGCAGGAGGTGGGGATTGTGGCGGCCTTGAGGCTTCACCCATGGTCCCCAACATTGCCAAGTGGGCACCGCGGGTGGGATCAGGGCACCCACATTAAAGGAAAGACCCCAGGGAATGGAGTCCCCAGGCCAAAAACGGCCAAGGGAAGGGAGGGGGGGGGGGGGGCACACAGCCCACCTCCCTTTAATTTTTTTTTTTTAAGGAAAAAAACTTACCCAAGATGCCGGAGGCCATACGCTCTTCACCACCACTCTGCAAATGCGCCTCTTGGCGCACATCTGCTTGTGGGATGAAGTTCCCTTGGGTCCAGAGACTCGTTGAGGGCCAACATGTCCTCCTGTTACCGCCAATAACTCCCACACAGTGGGATTGCTGAGAGGTCATCGGCGGCCACGCACCCTTTCTCCACCACTCTGCAAACGCACCTCCTGGCGCACTGCTAGTTGGGGGATGAAGTCACTTTGGCTTCAGAGGGAGCTTGGGTGCCAACAAGCCCCCTGTTACCTTCAGTAAGTCCCACACAGCGGGATTGCAGAGAGGTCTTTGGAGGACACACCCCCTTTCTCCTCCACTCTGAAAACGCACCTCCTGGCGCACTACTGGTAGGGGGATGAAGTCCCCTTGGTTCCAAAGGGTCATGGGGGCCAACTAGCCCTCATGTTACCTGCAGTAAGTCCCACAGAGCGCAGTTGCTGAGAGGACTTTGGAGGCCACATCCCCTTTATCCACTACTCTACAAACGAGCCTCCTGGTGCACTATTGGTTGGGGGATGTAGTCCCCTTTACTCTAGTGTGTCTGTGAGGGCCAACAAGACATCCTGTTACCTGCAGTAAGCCCCACACAGCAGAATTGCTAAGAGGTGTTCAGAGGCCACACCCCCTTTCTCCACCACTCAGCAAATGCGCCTCCTAGCTGCTTGGGGGATGCAGTACTCTTGGTTGATGAGGATTCTTGGGGTCCACAGGCACTCCTGTTATCTCCAGTAAGTCCGACATAGCAAGATACCTGCGAGGTGGTCAGAGGCCTGCCCCCTTTCTCAGCCACTCTGCAAATGTGACTACTAGTTAAAAAACCATAGAAATTCACTGAAAAAACAAAGGTTACATGGAAATTATAGTTAGGAAATAGAATTTGAAAAACCTTAGAGAGTCAATGACAAAACCAAAGGTTACAAGGCTGTTATTGTTAGGAAATTAAATTTAAAAAAATCTTAGACATTCACTGAAAAAAAACCAAAGGATATAGGGACGTTAAAGTTAGGCTCAGGTTTCACTCATACAAAACTAGTGAAATTGAGCTCTTCTAGTTAGCTGAGCTAACTGTAACTCACGCCCCTCAATGCATTGCTTATGACCTCACATATTACATCCCTCATGACATGGTCAGTGACATCATTCATGACATCTCAAATTGCATCACAAATCCAGGCAATTTGAGCAATGGCTACCCATACCTTCTCAATTTGGAGTGGCTCGTCTAGGTCAGCACGTTGGAGTAGGGTCAATCTGGGGACTGGTAGCCCCCTCAGGAATTCCAAAACCCTATTCATGGGTGAAGTATCGTCAGCCACATATTGAGTCCAATAATACCCTTGAAAGGCAGTGTCGAAGGCAGCCTGTGTATTAACCATTTTACCATCTCCAAGTCTCATGGATCCTATTGGTGGGCACTGTTGATTCCATTCCACCAACCATGCCAACAGTCTTCCTGAGTGCTCCCCCTCAGCATGGAGGAAAGTGAGTTAGCATTTGTAATCATGCCTCTCCAGCCACATCTCTTACACCCTTTGCTCGTTCCTCAGGTGCTGGAGCCTTTCAATCTCATCAAGCCGCAATCACTCCAGTCTCAAGGAGGCACATTTCCCATTCAAGGATCAGCAGTTCCTCGTTCAGTACCTGGCAGACACCTGACGTAGCGGCCATACCTTGACCCTTCATAACTACTTTCTGAGCATCCCACTCTGTTTCTCTGAAGGGAGTAGTGTCTTTGTTGAGGTCAAAGTATCGATTGATATGTGTCAATAGGGCGTCCATGAAAGGGGATCTATCAGTGCATCAGTCTGGAACCTCCAGGTCGGAATAATAGGGTGCAATCTTCCCCAGTTAAGTGTCAGATGCAGTGAACAATAGTCAGATAGGGTACTCGCCGGATATTCCGTTCGAACGATCTACGCACCATGAACTGGAGAGTAGAATGAGAATTATCATAAACTTGCCAATGAGTCATCCAGTCTCTGAGCTACTGTGATCCTCGGATACATGGGACATTATGTAGTGGGGAGACAGATCAGTCTTGGTTCACTTCTGGGACACAATTGAAGTCCCCACCCCATATACTAAGTGTGTTTGGGTCCCTGAAAAACACAGGTGTAAGAATGTCAAAGAAGGTTGTCTGGTTAGTGTTGGGTGCATAGATGCCTGCCACCATAATGAGAGGTGTCCCATCTAAATGGCCCTCAATAATCACATAACAGCCCTCCTCATCAACTGTATATGCATCTATATGCATCTACTACATATGGAGTCTCCGTGGCATTTCAGATTAATATTCCCTGTGCATAGTCCAACGATGAGATGCCGTATATCTGTCCCATACATTTCGCATTCGTTTTATGCACCACTTCCCGTGTTAAATGTGTCTCTTGCAAAAGAGCAATATGCGTGTGGCAGTGCTTACGGTAATCATGCACCAGGTATAATTTTGTGAGGCTGGCCATGCCCCTCACAATTCACGTTATCAAGTGTATCATGGGATCAGGTTACCTGTCGTTGTGCCCAATGGTTCTGCTGGTAAATGATGATGCAGATCAGTCTGCAAGGCCATACCCCCACAACTACAAAGTGAGGGCCCTCCTTTACCGTCCCTCCGCCACTGAGGGTCCCTTACTTATCTAGGCCAGAGCACCATCATGTGTAAGTTGGACTCTATATAATCAATAAGAAAACATTAACAACCCTTCCCCTCCCTGGCTAGATGGTCTGCGTGTCCCCAGCCAAAACCTCTCAACCAAGAATCAATAACAATGAAAGTAAATATGAAGAGAAACATATCATGTTTGGATACAATGTGGACATGGTATGTCAGCAGATTGAGCTCTCCTGCAAGTGGGCCCCCTACGTATGGTAATGCATCGGCCCACCCCCTTAGACATTTCTGGCCGATCCCAGCGTGTATTGACCAACAAGACACAGCATCAGGTACTTAGTAACAGATACTTCCAATTCCTCAAAGTAGGTCATCCGGCAGTCATGGTGTCAATTCTGATCCTCGGGGTGCACCTGATTCTCCAGTGTCTGAGCTGGTGTCCGCCATGCAGTCTGACCACAGTGCCTCAAAAGGGTTCTGGTCATAGTACAGTGTCTCCACCACCACCTGTGCTTCTTTCCTGGACACCTGATCTTGGGTGTGGCGAGATATAATACCCCGTCACTTCCTGTGCTGGCAACTTAAAGTCAGCCACTCACCATTCGTTTGATCGTCAGCCGGGGTGCTCTCCGATCCTTTAACATGGAGCCAGGTCCACACTTCTTCAGGGGATGAGCAAAGTGGGAGTGCTCGCCAACCTTTACTTTAAGCTTTGTAGGATAGAGTAAAGTGCATTTCAGTTGTAGCTCCTAGAGGCATTGGACTACAGTGTAGGAATTATGATGGTGAAGTCTAGGTAGGCAGCAATTTCACTGAAGGAAGTGGCCCGATTAGGGTCACCTGGGTCACTTGCGACCACCTCTCAGCCTTCCAAACAAATGAAGAGTCGGTCAGACAGTAGAGAATGCAACCCAAGCTATTTATTAGTATAGCCCTGCAGCGGAGCCCAGCTGCAGAGGGACTGACTCCCCACAACATGACATAATATATTACACATTTCCAAATCTCTAAGAGCACGCCCAGACTGGAAAATTCCAGCCCAGACACCAGCAAACAAAGGGGCCACAGAAGGATGAGCTACAGTTCTGGGACTGTGTAAATGTTATCTTTACTCCAAGGCCACTTCACCCATGTTCGCCATTAGAGTGAAGGTGGGAGTGAGCCTATCTAACAGCTAAGGTATGCAACAATAGAGAGTACATTCATTAGTGTAACTGAAATTGGCCTTGGAGAAACATGAGCAAAGGTGCATGGAGACAGTTTTCTGCTGAGGCAAGTAGTACAAGGCAGGAGCTTAGCTTCAATCATGGAACAGAATGGTGGTTACTAATAAAATGACGCCATCAATGCTAACTTAACACAGAATAAAACATGAGCAAGGGGACGATAACATTTTACATTCTAACAGACACTTTTAGCATTAATTGGTACATTTTTTTATTGCCATAAGGTAAGGGTCTTTACAATTCTAAAGATAGGAAGAACGTTAAATCAGAGGCAATAGTTGCTAGCTTAAGGACTATAGATCGGAACTAAATACTCTGTAAGACTAGACACATATAATCAATATTCAAAAATGCCCTCTTCAATACTCATCAAATCCTGGATGTACTGCATTATCATGGTATTGCTCTGAGAATCACGTTCTGGAGGCTTTGGGCGAGGAGTCAACATTGATACACAGCCCGCACAACAGGCAGGTAGGCAGAGGATGCACAAACAACACGCTAAATTAATTTATCCCAGCTATGGCGATTAGGAAGATGATAATCTTCGATCCCCCCAAGATGCGAATAAGCCCTAAAACCACCCCATGAGAGACCATGTGCCATTCTCCTGGTGTATGTCAGAGCAAGCTTATACACAGCAACAACTTCAGATGACGCAGTAGGCTCCACCCCTATCAACAAGGATGACGTCTAACACCATCCGGTTTTGAAGGGCAACAAGTCTCATAGACTGGACCTCAACTGTGCTATTGCTATAAATCCCTGCAGTGGTGTTAATGACCCCTTCCATCACCCTAGTGAGTCGCCTAATATTAAGACTATTGGCCAGGGGGCCCCAGAAAGGTATGGTAACTTTCATAGCATCAGTAAACTGCGGCAAGGTGGTGTCCGTCTGATCTATGTCATCTGTGCTAATCATTCTTCTAAACTGAAGCACATGGGCATTTCTACGCTGTAATCAATGGTCCGGGGGAAAGAGGTAAGAAAGATAACACCTACCCAACCATCCCTCAGGAAGCCAGACATAACTGTGAGATCCACAAACAAAGTAGACATTGGGTGGCGGTATTCAGGGCGGGCTATCTGCAACTCTCAAATTATACACGGCGATGCATCTGCTCTCCCCTAACTCTATCTTCCCAGGACACAGAAAGCAGCTGTAACATTAACCACTGACGACACCCAGCTAGTTGTTTCTCTTAATCAGGTGGAGTCCACCCCCCCTCCAATCTCTGCTGTTGCCTGGAGGCAGTAGCAAAATGGATGGACTTGTCCCACCTCAAATTGAATGGAGGAAAAACGGAGCTGATGCTTCTAGGGAAAAAGGCCATATTTAACAACTTGACACACTGGCCCTCCTGCATGGGTCCTGGACCCACCCCAAAGACCGAGATAAAGAGTCTCGGGTTTTGGTTGGACGCAGAGTTGTCATTTAAGACCCAGGCAAGGAAGACAGTAGCCACCTGCTTCGGATTGCTGAAAACAATTCGAAAAATCCTTCTTCAGCTACCCGAAACAGCTAAGAAAACCATAGTCCAGTCCCTTGTTTTATCTAGGCTGGACTATGGAAGCGCGCTCTATCTTGGAGCCCCTGTTTCGGTTATCCGGCAACTTCAGGTTGCCCAGAATTCCGCAGCACGGCTACTCACGGGCACTAGCCATCGTACATCAGCCAGGCCCGCGCTCTGCACCTTGCACTGGCTCCCCATAAAGGAGCGAATCCACTTCAAGACACTCTGCACGGTCCATAAAACACTCTACGGAAGAGGCCCCCCCATTCTAGATGACATGATCAGGCCATACAAACCCACTAGGAACCTTTGTTCAAACCAACAAAACCTTCTGATAACTCCCAGGATTAGCAGGGCCCGTACAGGGGGCCGTCTGTTCTCGCATAACGCGGCTGGGTTGTGGAATGCTCTTCCTCCACCTCTTCGTCAAGAGCCTAACCTACTCGCCTTCCGGAAAAAGTTAAAAACCTTCCTGTTCCCAAAAGCTAGATAATACAGACCTGCATCTTTAATCCATCTCCTTCTGGTTAGTCCTAAGCGCTGGGATGCTTCCGAGTGGCCATGCGCTATAGAAGAGCCTTTTAATAATAATAATAATAACTGACAGGGGTATCGGCTCATCTTCAGTAACATTACGGGCCTGAGAGGGCTGGAAGTATTCAGATGTATTGAACTGCAAGAAATTATCAATTTCTTCCTGGGACCATGTTCCATTTCTCAGTCCCCTATATCCTTGCATGCAAAAGCTTAGGAACAATACCAAATGGCTCTTTGCCTATAGGAGCACCAGGAGGTGCTCAATGCTGGAAACATACATTTTGTTTTAGGCTGCGGGAATCAGTACTCTTTTGTTCTAATGGAGTAGCCCGGGGAAATGAATGTACCATATAAAGCAATGCAAATTACCCCTCGCAGTTATTAACATATGACAATGGCATGGACAACACATTCTCACTTCTATGAGTCACAGAGGGCAGCAACCCACATACCCAGCATTTTGTCGTGTTATAAGCATTGTGTGTTTGGTGCAGAGTCTGGGTTAACACATTATCTTTATAAGACGTTTGGTGCTGCTCCTTGTGAGGTGTCAATGTGACAAAAATATGTTCAGGAGAAACAGGCTTAGTACCAATCAAAGTATGCACAGGATATTTCCACTCAAGGAAATATACTATTCCAAGTATTGTTATAATAGAGATCCGAATAATAGTTACAAAAACTATTTTGCTTTTCACAGACAAAGTGGACCAAACAGGCCTGTTCTGTTCAGAACTCTGAGCTGCAAAGGATTGTTCTTCCTCTCGAATGGGACCACCGAAGGGGTAAAAAAAAATTTCAATACAACCAGAAGAAAAGACTTATGATTGGAGCCAACTGGAGGTGAACAAGAAAATGGGACAGCTTTCAAAGCGTCCATCTGAGTCCCGCTTACGGACTCCAATTGTTCATCAGGCGTAGGCACTATTGAGCACCGCCGGTGGAGCTGTTCGTCTAGCTCAGATCCAAATCCCATGTGGCATGGCAAGGTATTTCTATCTTGTGAATCACATTCTTTTGGCCCTGATCATTAACTGTCCAAACTGTGCACCAATCTCCCTTTACCTAAGCTACCATTGGTACCACAGGCAGTGGCGGCTGGTGACATTTGAAAGTAGTGGGGCGTAAACTTATTGTGGTACCCGACTGCGGCGAACCAGTGTAGCAAGGATGCCCAAAGAACCTACAGGGGGTTCGAGGGGTTGTCCCTCGAAAAAAAATTGGAAAAAGAGTGGACAAATGGTGCATTTTCAAGCAAATTTAAGAAAGCAGGAAGAATAATAAAGCAATACAATTGAATTAATCATCATTTGAGAAATTGCCAAATTTTATGAGCTATAGAGGACAATATTTGCGTATGCTGATGTTATCATTTGCCTATATTTACTTGTGAACATACTGATACACTTGTAACTGTTTTGTGCAATATAAAAAAACATTTGCTCATGCTATGCAAGCAAAAACACGCATAGGGAGCACGAAGGAATAAGCCCAGAACCGGCGTCTTATGCACACACTATATCTGTGTTTGTGTATACAAGCTATCAGACGTCAGCTGAAGGCCTACTCACTGAAAAACACAGGGAGTGGCCAAAACAGCAGTATTAAACACCCTGGACTGTAATATATTTAACACTAGTGCAAAACCTATGGAACTAGCATAAAACTGTGCGCAGCCCTGGCTTCAGCAGCAACAATATGGAAGAACATGCAATACCCGTCTTGCGATGAAACTGAAGATGACACGACCAGTACAGACAAAAGCTACTACTCTCTCATCACCTACCAACAGTAATGCCTAAAACAACAGATGACACCTTGTGAGTGAAGGGACAAACAGAATCGAACGTGAGGAGACCAGGAGGCAGAATGCAAAACCTGCATTGATGACAGCTCCGTATGCGGGAGAAGAGAACCTCTCCTTGTCACTTATTTTGTTAGAGCAGTGCGCAGTTTTGGAAGTCTGTCTCAATGTAATTAATTGCAGTAATGAACCTTCGCTGCTAATAAGCACACTCCATTCTTGTACTAGAGCCGTTCATCATTAATTTCCAAAAGACGGTCATTTCCCTCTAGCAACTTTCTCCATAATAACTGTCTGCACTGGTATCTCAGGAAAGAGTGGCGCGCGCTCTGTTGCCCAGGCAATATTTTCCACCACCAGTATCATCAAGGGTCATTTATTGCTTAATGCTGGCATTTAGCTGATCCGTATGCCCGCCGAATTTTGGAAGCTAATGAGATGAAAGCAAAAGGACAAAAAGTGATTTTCGCTGCATGACACAGTTCGGTCTAGTGCGCAGCCATGAGGAGAAGTTTATTCTGATTTTTCAACGCCACCTTGTCACTAGGACACATTTTTTTAAACAAATCTACTCAAGGGCCAGCAGAGAATTATTAGACACGGGTCGGCGGGGGGCATCCCAAGTGTGTAATTAAAGCGTGGGAGCGTTACCATGCCGATATCCTGCACTCTGCCCCACACGGAAATCCCTAGCACCTTCCAATTATCAAAGTTGCGCACTTACCTTACCGCCGGTCAGCGCCGCATCTTCTTCTGGGAGTGGGATCTTGGCGCCTTCACACTGGAGCGGAAACCGGTACCCCGCCCTCCGTCCTCAGCCAATCCTGGTGCTGGAGCAGCACCAGGAGTGACACAGGGCATGGTTGCTTTCTGCCCGCATGCCCATTAGCAGAGCGAGGTTTCGCTCTTCTAATGGGCATGCGCAGGCACAAGTGCGCATGCGTGGGCAAGGTTAAAAAACGTGCCTTCATGCCCACTCATGCGCACCTGTGTGCTGCTGCCTGCTTCACACAATGCCTTATGCC